>NW_008751813.1:527393-536878 GCF_000715545.1 Opisthorchis viverrini
CATCTTGTCTTCAGATGTTTAGTGTGTTTCCGTGATAGTAACTCTGATATTCTCTGGGCAAATGTAAGTACGGAATTGAACAGGTGTTTTTGCTGCTCAGTTTCTAGGCATTTGGCGCCGTTTTACGCGACTATGAACGACTTTTCGTCATACTCGCTATCCGTTGACATATTCAACCAAAATAAATCCAGCTGTCACGGATACCGCAACGTGGCTTGTTTTTAGACTTCCCGAGGCTGTTCGAAGATTACAGGGTAACACACAAAGCACCACTCCCTACTCAGTTTCGGCTGCGGCCACGTAAGTCATATATTCCAAGCTTGTGGACTTGGGACCTGAAATTAATTTCGCCTCAATTTCCAATTCAAGTGATAGATGTTGATGACATTCTCGAAGGAAGGAAAGGCCCGACATTACGGTAGCGGAATCTCTGCGCTCTTGGGCGAACAACATCCGACACCAACGAAGGTGCGAGTAATGGGTCGCCACATAATGATGCCTATAAACATTGGTTCAGGCCTGATGGGGGCTACGTGATCCTGACCGATGGAGGCCGCTGGAGAACAAAACCACATTACATACTTCACAAATGTCTGGAGTGACTACACATTTTCCTCATAAATTAAGGGATTATTCGGCGGGGATCGACCGGCCTCAGCTAGCATTTTCACCGTTGTCGCGCATTGAAAAATACTACTAACTGCATGTATTTCTGCCTAACTTTCGATTTTCTGCGGTGTCTTATTAGCGTACGACCCTGATGGGTGCTAAAATTTGGCAGCCACCAGGTTGATCACATTTATTACTGTGTAGACGATTTAGTTCCAGGCCTTACAATGATGACACGTGTTACCTAAGGCCATGTTCTCGAGCAAGCACTATGTCATCAAAGTCTCATAAGGAAAGCTTCGTTTCGCATACCGCCATAAACCAACCGATATACCTTGGTCTGTGTGTAGCAAAAGTAATAGCCCACAACCAAATATACATTCAGTGAGCTCAGTCTAACTTTTGCTGTGCTTTCGATACGCTCTTGCTTTCTGGAGATTCAGTGATTTCTGCAATCATTCTGTTTCCTGCGAATTTGATCAGGATTAACTAGTTGTGTCTCTCCTCACTGTGCATCAAGGTAAGACAAGCTCATAGTTTGGACCGGTTGGGGTCTGAATGGACTTGAGATATGTCTTTATGGAAAGGATGCTTAAGATGTGTAAAGTTTGTGGGCCAGGATGAACCAATCTGAATACACAGCATAAAATGATTGGCCCTATGTGCTATTAGGGTGTTCAGTGGACACAACCTGCCTAATGTAATGAGCACATTAATTTGCTTATTGTCCATAGGTGGCAGAAGATGTCAACATGCTTTTAAAGTGTTGAAGATCACAGTTCAGCAAATAGAAATGAGCGTCGGCTTCAACGTCCATTGCCACGAAATTCCGGCAAACAATCTCAACACAGTGGAGATCCTACGATGTAGCATCATAAAGTGAAATGCATACGTGCGCAAAAACGTGTGCACCCCGCTACATACATCTTAGCTGCCCTATACGTTATTTTTCATTATGAACATGGGGCACTACTCACACAGAAGTAACTATAATGCAGTCAAGTCTAACGATTATGACCCATGTAATTGGTCGCAAAAAGCGTTCTGCTCTATTTCAAAATCATGCCAGAGAAAGAACAAGGAACGCGTGTTTTGATGCAGCGGCGGCGCCTACCTGCTGAGCCCTAGGAACAACAAAACCGGGCGTGGCCTCTCGAAGAGGTTTAGTCAGACCTATGAGTTAGGTCTAAAAATGTATCGCGATACCTCAAGCATTGTTCCACATAAGACATGAGATGACCTAGTGAAGCACATTCTGCTGCTTTAGGATATGACAACGGGATATTCAGCAGGGTTCCAAGTGAGTCCCCAGTCAGGACTAAATTGTTTGAAAATGAGTATATTTCACTTACAATTTTTTTACGCAACATGGTCATATCATGTAACTTGTAAGTAATTCCAACGCGACTCCGTGAATTCAAAATTCAGTTGCAAGAATTATAAGCAATATGCTAGCATAGTGGGCTGAAGAATGGAAACCGGGGAAACATCTCATTCTCCGTAAAATAGACTAGCAAATTAGTCGGAACTGCGAACGCAGCTGTTTTATAGAAAGCTGTGCTCCACATGTTTTAGTTGCATTTTTGAGAGGGTTTTTTGGCAAGCACTTCTTATATGGAACGGTTCGGTATTCGGTCATCGTAGACACCTACATATACCCGAAGCAATATAAGATGTCGTTGGGGTTGTCCACAAAACACTACAAGAGAACTGCTACATGCGACGAATTGGGCTATTTTTCACAATCTCATAAGTGTTGTTCAAAATTGTACATCTACGCGTTACGTTGCATTTTTCCCCATTTTTGGTGCGTTGAATAATATTCTCAAATCATTGTGAGACTCAAGTTTGCTATTTCAATGCAAACATTTAACGGGCAAATGGTGTGTGTATATTTGAAGTTTAAAAAATATTTTGGTCAGCTTAATGGTTTGCCCCATTTCATTCCAATTTAACCGTGGTACACTTCTCGGCGATGCATTTTTTCAAGCCCTGCTGAGTTTCCCAACTGGCATACCACACACCATTGCTGTGCGCGTCAAACAGTGCCTACAAGTCATCAGTAAATGTTGCAGCATTTGGTCTTCTCTCCATTAAATTAATGAAGAATGCATCAATTATCACAAGAAACTTCTTTAGTGATTACGCTTGTGTAAGTTGACAAACGTTGAGCACTACGTATCAAATTAAGTTAATTTTGCAGTTAGTCGTGGAGGAAAATTTGAATTTAAATTTATGAATTTGGGACGTTATATAACGTAAATGATGAGGTAGATTTTAACGTGCTTCATGGACAAAACATACTGGTATTAGGCAGGCCACTCTGATTCAATTATAATGCCAGTCAAGAAATTACGAATTCACGGTGAAAAACGTTCTGCTGAGCACCCTTGCTCTATGCACGAGCCCTTAGCAAGAGCATGAAATGATTCTGTGTTTAATTCCAAAATAGCAAAGAATGACAATTATGTCGGAGGGAACGATCACCAGCTTGTGAGCTTGTTGCGTTGCCGAATAATGTGTACTTTGACTCCCGTAAAGTTTGACATCTTCCTGGTAACCTGAGAGTAAGCCACTAACATTTCTCAACAAATTTCCTGACGAGATACCGTGGAAATGAATCCATTAGGCGTTTCGGTGAAAGATAGAACACTGGAAGAATCATTAATTCCATTGTGCCAGAATTCAAATATTTCGTTAACTAAGCGAAATTTCGGGATGCGATCATACTCAGATATTTTCACTTTACTTTTCAAGGATATAATAATCAGAAACAACCATGACTTGATGGCTGGTTTACAGACTATTACAACTTTATTCTGGGGGCAGAAAAAAACATAATGCCGTTACCAAGGTGGTGACCATCTGATTTAGTTAAGATCTGTATACCGTGCGGGTTGCAGCTCCATATTTTCTCGTTTGTACGATAACTCGGATCATTCAGTGATCCAAACCATCCATGTGGAGGCAGCAAGTACGAAATTATTGTATCAATATTTTCTCGACGCACAAGAAGAAAAGGTCGGGTCAATTCTGTGAGTCTTTAATATAGGAAGGAAAAGACCGTGGGTGTTTCTGATCTGTATTTTTCATGGTGGTTTTAAGCCCGTTTGAGCTCAGCGCACAACAATTTCTGCGAACGTCTGCAGTAGGTTCAATCGATCAACGTTGATGAATCTATTATCGTGGGTGGCGAACGACAGGCGTGCAGCGCTAGCCGTTTAACTCAAATCCCAGGTGGCATATTGAACTATTAGTAGCTCAACGGACACTGAATAGTGGATAAAGATGTGCTGATTATGGTGAGCCTTTTATCTTACCAATTGCCGTGCACTAGATGAGACGTTTGGCTTTCAAACAGCCCCAGAAAAATGCAGGTGCGAACAAATGCCAAAGCTTCTTCCTGTAAGCTATATCGATAAACGGAAAGATAAGAAAATGCAGGCAGGCTGCGGCAAACTTAATATACTTGCCCACCTATGCGTTAACGTTGCAAAGATTAATGTCACAGCATGGAAAACTAGTTACGCCGTCAGATGTTCCGCACTGCATGAAGCCCATTCCGATCACCTGTCATGCTGTAAACCAGAGAACAATGCCAAAATAATTATTTCAAAGGTGGAGATGAATCATCAGTGAATGCCTAAATCTTACCAGGCAGTATTTACAGTTTTTAAGTATAATTTGTTGCCCCTTAGGCCCAAAAAACATTGGAGACCTTAGGAATAGGATTAGGTGTAATACCATGTACGAAATTCCCAAACAAAAATACCGAGGAGAAAGAGTCCGAGTGCAATAATGTGAATAATTTCCATTTTTCGTAGCCTTCTTTTTGGAAAACCAACCGAAACAACTGAAGGCTTTATGTATGGGTCACGACTAAAGTTTATCAATTCCCTAATGATATATTTTCATCTTAAGCCATTCACCAGCTGTACCGGCGATTGCTGAACAGAATGCGACAGTATAAAATCCACACACAAACCCAACCAATCATATGGTTTTTGTGAACATTTAATAATATACCTGCCGTCGGATGGCATTCTCTTGCTTTTGCGGCCAATAAAATACTTTCCTGTAAGATCGTCACTTTTCAGCAACCCAAGAAATTATCTCAAAAAAAATACCGAAACGAAAGGGCTATAAAATGCACACAAAACATTTTCAAGAGCGTGAGTGGTAACTGGCTGCAGTAACTGAACATGCATGGTTAATTTAAATCTTTGAGTGTTGCATGGTCTGTACCATGATATCAAGGATAATTTTGAAGAAATGTAGGAATGTCGGAAGTGTTTGGACAGTTCAGAAGAAAACGATTAGGGCACCCGTAATTTCATGTAGGACAACTAAATAATCCCGGTTTGCTCCGAAAGCTTTCTATAGAATGGATTATCATCAATTCAAAAATGCAGAGGAGGTAATTTCCGACCTACAGACAGAATCACCATCGAAAAGAAATATCGATACAGATTGCTTATAGGTATGCACCGAATTATGAAGTTAATGAAGGCAAATAAAGACACCAAAGTCATCACAATTTAGTTGACATTCTACTTTTCCAATCATGTGCTCGACTAAATGCGAATCTGTTGCCGTTGCCTGCGTGGTTTGTAACTGATTCAAGGTAATCGTTTCAGAAGGACTTGGTAAACACTCGGTAGATTTATTGCTGGGCAACGTTTCTCTTTTGACACAAAAGCTTCGTCAGGCTAAGTGAGTAAGTATGTTGGTTGGGGAATATACACTCATTTGCAAACTAATTTGCTTTTTTGAGAGACTCACCTGGAACCCAGCTGAATCTTTCGTTTATGATGCTCTCAGGCAACTGAATGCGCTGCACCAGGACGCCTCATTTTTCAGTCGCTAGGATATTCGAGATATCGCGATACATGTATATCTTTGTAATCTACTACTCATTGGGTTGCTGAAAATCCGTCGACAGCCCACGACCGTGGGCCCCAAATAGGGCGAAACCGGTCGTGGGCTGTCGACGGNTACGATAGATTTTTTTTTTGTTGGGGGGGGGTTGGATTCGTCCGTCCTCGCTTTTTCAGCATAGGACACCTTAATGGAAAACCCCCCTTGGGTCGTTCACGGATTTCGTTCACCTGTGTTCTTCCAAGGGTGCTGGGACAATTGGTTTGGGGATGGAGGCGAGGTGGTTAATTGGATCTAACTTCACTTGGATTTTGTACTTTTAGGCCCGGGCGATTTCGCTGATAACTGCACACCGCCTCTTGTCTCATCTCGGCGGATCTAAGACCGCTCCTCACACGTTTGCGAGCTCTACCCCCTCTATTCTATTCACACGGGGATGCTTGGCGATTTCCACCGCCTCGGCCATCAGTCATTGTGTTGTGAATGTTAAACTCCGTCTCAGGGTGTCCACATTTTCTAAATCTATCCTATGCCTAGTGTCTAGAGCATGCCCTGCCATTGCTGAATCCTTGACTAACGCCTGGTATTCTTCTGCGTTTCTCGGTTGTCTTTTAATGGAACGCTTATGCCCACCGATTCTGGTGTGCAATTCCCTGGCGGCACAATGTCGTAACACGACAAATGGTATTACGGGACGGTCTGGGAGTAAGTTTTCATTGTCCTCTGTGATATTATTCTGATGGAAGTAAGGTTTAGTCGCCAGTCGACCTACAAGTCCATATTGACGGAAGCAGCTATGCTGCCATTTACCATGGAAGGATGATTTTAAGAAGCTTGATCACAGAAACCGCACATTATGATTGTCCAGACAGTTGCTATGACGCCTGTGGTATTATTTTATACGATCGAAATACCTTTAAAAACAACCTGTATAGATGTCGCTTAAAATTCAGTTACTGCGTGACCGCCAAGTAGGTCACATTTCTGTAGCAGAGCAGTTCAAACTACTGGTTTGTTGTCTTACACGAGGGTTATTAGTGCAAAGGTGATGACAGCCATAATACAAATCAGAAGGTGTATGCACTAATAAAAGTTTTTAACTGTGATTGACAGTTGTCTACAGGACCAATCTGTAGCATGTATAAAATGAAGAGCAATATAGAATGTGAAACAAGTCAACGGGGAGCTTTTCGTATGTGAGAGTCATTTGGTAAAAGTCCGGACCGTGGGAACGTGTTTCCTCCGCAGTTTGGCTGCTACATAATTGTCCATGGACTTGGAGTGTTTGGCTGACTCCTTGCTCCCTGCGCGCCCGCGAGTCTGTGTGCTGACTTCGTTCCGTTTCGCTATATGCAGGTCCGTTTGCGCGTAGGTGGGCCCTTCAGCATATGAGTGGTTGGTACGCTCACTAGACGGTTCAGAAAATCGACTTCTGATGAGTCACCTTAATGTGACGTGGTTGTGGGTATGAGAAAGTGTACTTTTAGGCCCGGGCGATTTCGCTGATAACTGCACACCGCCTCTTGTCTCATCTCGGCGGATCTAAGACCGCTCCTCACACGTTTGCGAGCTCTACCCCCTCTATTCTATTCACACGGGGATGCTTGGCGATTTCCACCGCCTCGGCCATCAGTCATTGTGTTGTGAATGTTAAACTCCGTCTCAGGGTGTCCACATTTTCTAAATCTATCCTATGCCTAGTGTCTAGAGCATGCCCTGCCATTGCTGAATCCTTGACTAACGCCTGGTATTCTTCTGCGTTTCTCGGTTGTCTTTTAATGGAACGCTTATGCCCACCGATTCTGGTGTGCAATTCCCTGGCGGCACAATGTCGTAACACGACAAATGGTATTACGGGACGGTCTGGGAGTAAGTTTTCATTGTCCTCTGTGATATTATTCTGATGGAAGTAAGGTTTAGTCGCCAGTCGACCTACAAGTCCATATTGACGGAAGCAGCTATGCTGCCATTTACCATGGAAGGATGATTTTAAGAAGCTTGATCACAGAAACCGCACATTATGATTGTCCAGACAGTTGCTATGACGCCTGTGGTATTATTTTATACGATCGAAATACCTTTAAAAACAACCTGTATAGATGTCGCTTAAAATTCAGTTACTGCGTGACCGCCAAGTAGGTCACATTTCTGTAGCAGAGCAGTTCAAACTACTGATTTGTTGTCTTACACGAGGGTTATTAGTGCAAAGGTGATGACAGCCATAATACAAATCAGAAGGTGTATGCACTAATAAAAGTTTTTAACTGTGATTGACAGTTGTCTACAGGACCAATCTGTAGCATGTATAAAATGAAGAGCAATATAGAATGTGAAACAAGTCAACGGGGAGCTTTTCGTATGTGAGAGTCATTTGGTAAAAGTCCGGACCGTGGGAACGTGTTTCCTCCGCAGTTTGGCTGCTACATAATTGTCCATGGACTTGGAGTGTTTGGCTGACTCCTTGCTCCCTGCGCGCCCGCGAGTCTGTGTGCTGACTTCGTTCCGTTTCGCTATATGCAGGTCCGTTTGCGCGTAGGTGGGCCCTTCAGCATATGAGTGGTTGGTACGCTCACTAGACGGTTCAGAAAATCGACTTCTGATGAGTCACCTTAATGTGACGTGGTTGTGGGTATGAGAAAGAGACAAGTCTCGTGGTCCAGTGAGCGACTGTCGGCTGAACAGTCAACTGTGTGAGTGACTGGGTCGATGCAGGGTCACCAAGGCGAGCCTTACTTTTCACCGCCCAGTGCAGCAGATGTTCGAGTGACAGGCTCTACATATGTCCTCCGAGAGGAAACCTTCATCCTATTAATACCTTATGAGTTAAACTTTAATATGACTGACTCAAAATGAAATGGCTTGAACAAATATTGGTTTTCCGTGGCAATCAAGGGAAGTACTCTGTCCATCATTATTCCTATCGGACATCTTCCGTCTACGCAAGCAAACGTTGCCGCATCGTTTGTCCCTCATTTCTTTGACCGATATCTTCAACGCAGCCCGCCGCCCATGGAATGCAAGAGCAAAACAAGCTGTTAAATCCACTCAATCCCTTCAAATGCGGCCTTCATGGGCGCACTATGCGTCGACTTAACAAACTGACAGTGCTAACCGAGAACTTGACGTTTTCATATGTTGTGCCTCTATTAGAGAGTGCACGCCTCAAGAGTGATCATGATTAGAAAGCGCCGGAGACAAAATCAAATCTGGCGGTTCACTGTCCTTGACTTTGGCGATGCAGAAATCATGGCGAAATGTGAAATAAATGGCGCAGGAGTTTAGTCCAGTAAGCACCGTCCTTTGTGTTCACCTCTCATAGGTATAAAGAGATTGCTCGTTTGAAATGTCAATGTCTCAAAAGAACGCAGTTCTGATTCCGCAAGCAATAAGTACTGCTTCTTGCGGATGATGTGCATGCCCAGAAAATCGCCTTAGTTTCCTGATGCTCCATTTAAGTGTTCTATTCTCAGTTGACGCTAGCCACATACACGATCGACCGCCACTTCTTCACTTCTGTGATGATCATCATCTGTTCCTGTCTACTAAGAACTTTCAGGATAAACGTTTGCAAAACATATCCTGTCGGCCACCAACTGCAAATAGACTATGGACAGAGTATAGATTGATTCCAGCAATCTGTTGAACCACATCGAGTTACGCGCAAAACCCCAAAAGCCAATTCTTTCAAATGGAGGTTTATCTACAAATGCGGTGCTATAAGTACAATAATAAAATGATAAAGCTTTACAAACCTCAAATCGTGGGACTATACCGGCTTCTATACACCGGTTTAGAAACTGCTAATTCCTAACGCGTCTCAAAGTCCACGCCGACTCGGAGCCACGTGTTTACAAGCTAGTGAAACCACGTGTGAACTTAAACGACACGTCCGATGACAAGGTCAAAGAACGGTTTATGTTCAGGTCAAAAACAACAAGGGTGGTATGGGCACAGACCAAAATAACAAAAAAGGGGGAATCGCGTTGTACAATATAAAA
>NW_008751813.1:539013-540041 GCF_000715545.1 Opisthorchis viverrini
CTCGACTCTTTGTATGTCTCGCTGCCCACAGTCCCACAAATTTTCCATGGCCGTATCAATGCGTTCATCCTTAGCTACTTTCTTCTCGCACATCGCTGTAACATTCCTTTGGGTCTTGCAGGAGGAGCTGGTCCAAAAATTGCCCATCTCAAGGCCGTGAGATATGCGTAAGGATGTTTCGGAGAAGCCCGACGTTACTGGATAACCCAGTGGGCCTCTGGGACATTGGTTCCAATCACAATCGAGACGTTGTCTCCAGGAATTCGTGTGGGTCGAACGTCCGCTAGGTGAGTCCATTCGCTCAGTAGTGAATCATCCGGAACGGAAGCCTTGGTGATGGGAAGTGACCTGATAGTGTAGGCGCAGTCGACGATCACAACATACCCGTCGTGCAAAGACTGCATGGCAAAGCTGACAGTCATAGTATCGCTGATATCGGAGCCATTTACCGAGGATACTTCTACACGCGTTGCTTCTCCCTCTATCCCAAGTTGGTTCGCCACGTCTGCTGTTATTAGGGTGGTATCAGATCCATTATCCAACAGGGCATGAGTTAGCAAAGTCCCCTTAGGGCCAATCAAACGAATTGCTACGAAACCAAGGTAGTTCCGGGGCCCTCCAACTACGGTTGAGTTGACGTTGGCAGCCCTTGTTGCCTTAATAACTATCCGCTGTGTGTCGTGAAGCAGGCGGTGATGTCGCTGGTTGCAATTCGATACGTCGCAACGGGTAGGGACGCGACACTCAAATGCTCTATGGTTAGGCTCCAGACAATTGAAGCATAACTTGAGGCCTCTCAGTATACTCAGTTTCTTGACCTGGGGTAGGATGACAAACACTTCACAGTCTGAAGGGCTATGAGTTTGGGAACAGTGAGGACAAGTCGCAGTGGCTTTCATAGCTGCGACGTTGATGCGGGCCTTTCGAGGCGGGCGTTCTAAGTCTACTTTGTCTGTCTGATTACCATATCTTCTTGTGCTGGCGATAACACCGTAACAGTTTGAAGCAGTGGATACACTTCTGTTAAG
>NW_008751813.1:541329-606619 GCF_000715545.1 Opisthorchis viverrini
GAAACCACGTGTGAACTTAAACGACACGTCCGATGACAAGGTCAAAGAACGGTTTATGTTCAGGTCAAAAACAACAAGGGTGGTATGGGCACAGACCAAAATAACAAAAAAGGGGGAATCGCGTTGTACAATATAAAAGGTAGGAGAAAGGAATCAACACAGATTTGGATCTCAAGGCCATCCACTACTGATGGAGAACCCCTATTCAGAACCTCCGTCCCCTCTGAACTACATCACTTGATTACAACCGCTCACAAGTGCAAGCGCACCTCAAGGTGTGCTCCCCATTAGGCAATTGCAAGTTATCTACAAAATTGAAAACTCACCATCTTCAAAGAAGTACCGTAGTTTTGCAGCCTGGAAATATGCAACTACCTGAATTTCACTGGTGAAGTATACGTAGCCAAAGCATGACAATTTGCGAAAAGGGACTGTGTTTGCTTCTCACACCGCCGTTTGTTCGAATTCACTGACACGATCGTCAGAGGACCAGTTAGAGTGGGGGCCACCAATCCTGACCCAAGCCGGACCATACATTTGAATAAGCCCATCCGTTAGGGATCAAGTTCAAAATACACTCTACATTTTTGTAGGCATCGGGGCTTCTGCGCGCCGAGGAAAATTAAGGAAGCATTCACTGTTTGACCGCTGGATTCCTTAAAGCATTTCCCGGGTTCGGTGAGGACAGCAGATCAGCAACGCTGGAATATGTTGGATGGTTTTGAAATGACCCATTAACTCTGAAAATCAACATATTATAATTCAATATTGATGTCGTTAACCGACGTTCCAGTAGAGCGCCTTTGGCAGCAATGCGTTAAGCTTGTAAATTAATCAGCAGTACTTAAACGGTGATTATGCAGCTAACTCAACCGGGCTTAATGCCATTTTAATCGCTGAGGAAACTGGGATGGGTCAATTCAGTGTTGAGAGACTGACACATAGTTAAGTCTCGCACCCAATGGTGCGTATGCAACCGGGCTCTTGCCTTCAATGCACCACCCTTCCTATCGATATCCCCAGTGAAAACATACAACTCCTGTATAGACGCATATGTCATTGAACCACTGCATTGGCCCAGACCCCAACTGACCTTGATAGATTTGGTATCATTAATTGAAACTCGTAAGAAACGGCTGTGCATACACGGCAAACTTTCCATACTCTGAAGCAAGTGAGCCCAACTTGACTGAACTATGTGTTTAATGCCCCTCACGGGGTTGAAAACCTTGCGTTTTGTTGATTAGAGTGTTCTTCGTTGGACACAACCTGCCACTATGTTGCTACTCGAAGAAATCATCCAACCTCTTTGGGGTACCTTGATGGTTTTGCCAAACACAATCTGATGCGTTATCCTCAGCAGAAAGTGGCTTCTGGCAAATTTTTCCTTTATCAACATGAGTTTACGGCGCCCTCAGTAAATAACGCATTGTGCATGTAAAAGTAAGGAGAAAACTTCAAACATCACTGTGTCTGTTGGAATCATAATTCCAGTTCCACAAACTATTCGATGTCAGTTGCCAAATTTTTCTTGTCTCCCATGTTCTAAGTAGGTGAATGAAAGCCCAGCCCTGTGATGAAACTGACCTTCTGCACAAGCTTTTTGTTTATCAGCGGCATAAGCGTTTAGCATACATCGGAAAATATTGGATGACTCTGAGATCGACTTCCGTCTGTCCATAGAGAACCTTCAGAACTGGGATGACCCGTGCAAAATAGGAATTACATAGACATTTCTAAATAGCAACAGCTAGTGGAAATACTCTGTGGAGAAACTTATATCGAACCGGCGAAGCAGAGTTAGTCTCAATTTTCCCAAATTTGAGGACAAATACCCATAAATCGTATGGTGTTGTCACTTAGTTATCAAAATTTGTTTCGTCCAGCTCGTTCCCCAATAGAGCAGTGCTTAATTGAAACGGTCATGCATGCACTTTTAGGAAGAAAATAATCGGATCCGACAGGCTTCCACACAAAGGTAGGGTACGATTATTCTCGTGTGCTTTTTTCTACACAGAAGTGAGCACAACTGACCATGCGTCTTTCCGCCTCTGACGTCATAAGTTCTAGAATGCGCAGTGGGCTTACCTTATCTTTTATCGTTTTTTTCGGAGCAGGAAATGAGAAAAGCCTGGGCTCGGCCAAACTTTGCCGCACTGTGCTAGTTAGACCGCCCGTCCACCCGAATGGTGATTCATATCAGCAGTCCCCACGCTCGAAATTTAAGTGCGTCGATTACTCGAAACTTGTGCAAAGGGACCAATTGGATCATGTGATAACTGTTTACAATAACCCGTACATTAAAATCAGATAATAGTTGGTCCAGTCTCGAGGTGCACAGAATGACTTCCGGACTGCTACCGTGGTCCTGCATTCGAGATAGTTGTTTTTTTTAACTTGTGGCCAAGCACAGTAGCTTGAGAGCCGAAATCAGGGCGGTCGATGATCAACCCTATTGCACAGTAGGACTTAGAATTGTCCAATGAAACACAGCTAAATTTCACTTTTTGCCTTAACGTCATTTCCAGACAGAGAACCGTGTCACGACTGAATTAATGTTGCTCAGCACATGAACAAAAATGTTGCATCATCCGATGTTTCCGCGTAAGGCTGAAATTGACTTTTTTAGTAGATTCCAATAGACCTGTCTATGCCTGCCCAGAAATATCATTCGGCTACAGCTGACCATAAGGTGAATTCACTGACATCCATTAGTACTGCCATCATCTTCATTCTTCATAGTTTACTGGTTGTACTATTCCCGGAATCCTGTACCCAGACAACAGATTTGAGAATCATCATGAACCGCGCCGGGCAATGCAGTCTTTGGTTAAAATTATGAAGTAAAGCATTTTGCTTCATCCTGCAGCCAACAACTATACCGAAAGCAAATCTGGGTACAGCCCTAACAAAACAGTACACAGTGGAAAGCCGCGGGTTTTTTCAAAGAACATCTGGTAATCATTTCAGAGGGGTTCGACAAACTATCGGTGGATTTATTGTTGGGCAACATTTCGCTTTTGAGTCTGTATTCCAGAAGCTTCCTACAATGGAAGCGGAAAAATTACGTGTACAGTTGGTCACAGTTCTGAACTCCCAGAAACCAGGGGTTCTAAACATTGCACCAGCTGAGCGAAGATCCTTAAACACGTTAAAAAATGTAGACAGCATAGTAATTGCAAAGGCAGATGAAGGTAAGGCCACGGTCGTCATGAATAAGAGTGACTATCTTCAGAAGGACAATACATATCTGATGGTCCTTACCGACAATTACCTTAACGTCAGTTATGAGTAAGAGTAAAGTTGAAGTTGGGAGGTATCTAAGATCTGTGATAAATCATCTGGGGCAAGGCAAGTGGTATCCATCGTACCCAAAATGTGCAATCCAACCACGATTTTAAGGGTTATCGAAAATTCACAAGGAAGGTGTTCCTATAAGACCAATCGTGGATGGCATGGGTTCACCACCACATGAGCTGGCCAGATATCTAGCAGGTATCCTTAAACCACTTGCCGGCAAGTCATCCACACACGTCCGAGATTCGTATGACTTTGCTAAAAAAGTAGCTGGGTTTCAGATGGAGCCAGACGAAGTCCTGGTTAGCTTTGATGTCAACTCGATGTATACCAATAACCCTAAAGCGGATGCTGTGGAAGTGGCGAGAAGACTTTCACTGACAGACAACGCTGCAAGACCGAACGCAACTCTCCGTAGACGAGATAGTTGAAGGCATAAAGGTATGCCTAAACCTCAGTCAATTTGTTTTTGACTCAGTTACGTACACTCAAGAACAAGGTTTGCGATGGGATCACCAATGTCCTCGATTTTGGCCAACATGTACATAGAAGACTTCGAACAGAAAGCTTGAAACGGATCTGAGTGTCCACCAAGGGTGTTCTGGCGTTACATAGATGACACGTTAGTTGTGATAAAGTGGGATAAGTTCAACGAATTCTTTCAATATCTGAACACAATGGACCCTCACGTTAAGTTTAGCATGGGGCTAGAGTCCTTATCGGATACACTAGCTTTCCTTGACTGCATGACACACAAGAGTGGTGGGAGATAAAAACCAATATTTACTGGAAGTCAACAAATAGCGGTACGGTCTCAAACTACCTCTCTGCACACTTAAAAGCAGTATATGCCAGCATAGCCTCAGCGATGTTGAGGAGAGTGAGAGCACTGTGTACAGAGGAGGTCGACCGAAGAGCAACACAGCTTGATTTAAAAAACCGACTTCAAGATAGCGGATACCCAGTGGGTCTAATTAAGCGGCAACTAAGACGGGTATTGTTGCCAATACGAAGGCCCAACAAAGAGTGTATAGGAACAGCGATCATTCCATACAAAACAGGGACATCTGAAGTCATTAGAAGGGTACTGAATACGGCTAACATTAGAGTAGCTATCCAGAAGGGGGAAATTTTACGCTCGGTGTTGGTGCATTTGAAGGATCGCCTTCCAGTTGATAGGACAAGGAACTGTGTACACAAGATAAAATGTAACGACAACACAAAGGTTTATATCGGTCATGTAGCCAGAGAATTGCACACCAGAATCCGTGAGCGTAAGCGTTCCATTAACCGACCACCGGGAAACGCAGAAGAATACCAGGCGTTAGTCATGATTTAGAAAATGTGGACACCCTGAGACGGAGTTTAACATTCACAACACAATGACTGATGGCCGAGGCGGTGGAAATCGCCAAGCATCCCCGTGTGAATAGAATAGAGGGGGTAGAGCTCGCAAACGTGTGAGGAGCGGTCTTAGATCCGCCGAGATGAGACAAGAGGCGGTGTGCAGTTATCAGCGAAATCGCCCGGGCCTAAAAGTACAAAATCCAAGTGAAGTTAGATCCAATTAACCACCTCGCCTCCATCCCCAAACCAATTGTCCCAGCACCCTTGGAAGAACACAGGTGAACGAAATCCGTGAACGACCCAAGGGGGGTTTTCCATTAAGGTGTCCTATGCTGAAAAAGCGAGGACGGACGAATCCAACCCCCCCCCCCAAACAATCTATCGTAATTCTTAGTAATCCTCACTAATCAACAAACAGGATCATCAGACTGAACACCCAGCACTGATCACGTCACTAGTCATAAGGAATCTCACGGATTGGTCCTTTGACTGCCATAAAACCCAGTCAACCTATATATCTTTGTAATGCACTACTCATAAGGTTGCTGAAAATCCGTCGACAGCCCACGACCGGTTTCGCCCTATTTGGGGCCCACGGTCGTGGGCTGTCGACGGATTTTCAGCAACCCAATGAGTAGTAGATTACAAAGATATACATGTATCGCGATATCTCGAATATCCTAGCGACTGAAAAATGAGGCGTCCTGGTGCAGCGCATTCAGTTGCCTGAGAACATCATAAACGAAAGATTCAGCTGGGTTCCAGGTGAGTCTCTCAAAAAAGCAAATTAGTTTGCAAATGAGTGTATATTCCCCAACCAACATACTTACTCACTTAGCCTGACGAAGCTTTTGTGTCAAAAGAGAAACGTTGCCCAGCAATAAATCTACCGATTGTTTATCAAACTCCTCTGAATTTATGACTTCCTAATCGATCCCAAACATTTGCCGGTTGACTGAAAGCTGTGGTAATGCTCATTTACCGAGAGGTCAAATTTCGGCTCACCACAACATTCGAATTATAATAAAAGGGCTCATCGCGGAATCGGTAAGAAAGATGTAGAGACTGTGGGGAAATAAAGGAAGAAAACTCAGGGTTACAATCTCTCTTACGGCTTAGAGTTCGAAATAGTTTTTCCAAAGAGAGGCGTATACCTCAAAGTTTTCTTAGGCAAATTAGAAAGGAGCATATGAGCGTATGCGCCAAAAGAGTGAAGTTAGCTTTGTTAATACCACGCAACCTGAACATCTTCTGACTGCGAGAATCCTTTACAAAGGCTGCCTCCAATTTCACCTATACTTCAGTGTGTACCGCTAACGGACTATACGGTCATCTAGTAAGCAAGCCCTAACTGTTCTAGTGAGCTCTAAACACAAATATTTGTAAAGGCACATACAACCGAGAACGGCGCAGCAAAGGCTACAGAAATACCAACCAGTAACAAATGAGGTTATTTTGAATGGTTTCAGCATGGTTGGGAACAGCATTCAAGGTCATTGCCTTCACACAACCAGCTGGAACATCTCAAGTGTTTGCCAGCTCGAATGCCAGTTAATGTATCAAGCTATAAAATATTTATTAGATTCGAAGGGTAAATAACTTCCTCCAGGAAGTTCCTGTCCTCTGTTGAGTAGTGTAGAAAGAGTAGAGAGTAGAAAGAATGACGAAATGTTCAAAAAGCGATTTACTTCCATTACACGACAACAACGTTTGTATAGGTACAAAACCCGAAACAAAATAACTGAATATGACATTGTACACAATAATTATAGGAAAAAAATCAACAATGTAGCCCACAGTGGCTTCGATTTGTGCCTAGAAACAACCATGAACCGCACTTCGCACGCTTCTACAACCCCTTCTCTAGGTGTTGTAGTCAGTAGTGATATCCTCAGCGTTTGAGTTGTTTTGTCATGATGGATGAGATCCATTCCTAATTTGTATGCTCATGAGCGGTCCAGTAAGGTGTTTTCCTATTATGACCGTTTTTTGTTTTCTCATACTTGTCCAGTGAGTAATAGCTGTGGAAGTTAGAGGGGGGCCAACTTTGAACTTTGGACTTGTAGGTTTGGTTGGTACTGGGTGAATTCTGGGGCATTTCCTGTTCAACAAGCGTGGTTATCGGCAGTGACCGATCGACGGATTTAAAGCACCCTTGAAGTTGGGGAACCGCAAGATTAATAAGGATTCTATCAAATGACGTTCTTTTCACACCTGATCAGGCCGACGCACCCTACATGTGACATATCCATCTTAGTCCCACTGAGCAGGACTATACGTGCCTGTACGTGACAAAGAGTCGGTGACGGCGTTTTCCCTGCTAAGGGACACAAGATGACACCTGTGTTTACCACATTCGCTGCCAGTACCCTTTTTGAAGACACACAGATTGGGATAGTATTATCTTCTCGCACCGATTCAGATGGGTTTTATGTAAATGCATTAAATGCGTTTTGATGACCTCGAACTGAAAGAATGCGCCCATTAGGACAATAAGAAAGCCAGAGTGAAATCCGACACGCTAAAACCGATAAATAGCCTGGAACCTATATCACGACCATGGATGCGTGAGGACCGAAAGTATGATTATTCTCGAATAAAAATGTATATACATGTATACTATCAGGGAATATACCATGTTTGTAAAGATAAAACTGCTCACTGCCACGTACGTATATAGGACCAACAGTAATCGAGGTATCAATAAATCGATCCAAAACTAAGATTAAACATTATGGGAAACCAATGATTCAGAACGCCAACACCACAATATTTTGCGTCCATTAAATGGGCAAACCCATGTTGCAAACCTCCGGGCGCCAACGATTTTTTGCCATGTCTGCTTTTCTGCAGCATGCATTATTTGGCAATATTAGACGTGCCGTAATATCCCCCTATTGTGTGATTGTTACTAAGGCCGCAAAGGAATTTTAATGTAATAGGTGCCTTCATTAATAAAAGTGTACTTCTTGCTCACATTCACCTTGAAAACGGCGCAATTATAGTTGGTTGATGCATAATAGTTCACCACTCATCGTCCAGCAACGACGACCGCTTCAGGTGATCAGGTAATCACAAGTTTTCTAGTTGACGAATTCTCCTTCCAGACCTCTTCTAGATTACTGACATGCAGACAGGTTAGGCCAGAAATATAGCAGTATGCGTTATCAATAAATTTGAGTGCGAAACAAACGAGTGCAACTATCTCTAAACCTCCGGACTTATCCTGCTATATCCCAAAAAGCGCACATCATAATTCAAAGCTGTCTTCATTTAGAGGCATCGTACTATGGTTTCCCACCGTCTAAGTCGATGAGTTTTGTGTAGAATGAAGGTAGGTCTATTTAAAAATGAATTGAAAAAGGTTTGTGATTCTTGAACGGACTTTATCCTCCGCACATCCCCCTAGAAGTAGATACCTTAAGTTTATCACGAAACGCCATTTGTGGCCTTGCTCGTAATGGAACAGACTTGCGTTGACGTCGTGTAAATATCAAGTCAAAAGCATATTTGTATCACTGTGCAACAGTGGTAATTTCTCTGTGACCTAGTACCGAAACAAAGGAAGTGCTCACAGATCCTAAACAGCGTCGGTCTTTCCGGAAATTCTCAGCTCATCACAAGTCCATTGATCAACAATTGTCGAAATCTAGATCGACGCAATCCACAGACTTTGATTTGGTTACTTTAGATGCCAGAGTCATCGTGATTTGAGAAATAACACAATGACGGACAATAATGTTTTCGAGATCTCGTCATCAGGTCAGAACATATCTAATGGTTAAAATAAGAGCGAAAAATGAAATACGCTCTGTAGATGGGTTAGTGAAATGCAAAACGTGGAAACACGAGCGATTGATTGTCTGCGCTCCCCCCATTTCGCATCTAGTTGGATGCTGTGACTGGGAGGATGGCTGTTGGGTGACTTGACTGGTATCACACGACCAAGTCAGAATCAGCGTTCGTACGAAACGTTTTTGACAGCACAGTACCGGGTTTCGCAGGCGTATAGCGACTGCCTCGGTTGTAGTCAAGCAACGCCGTTGAATAGATACTAGCAGTCTATTTGGCACACGGTAAATGATTTGAAACGACTCATTTGGCATGACTACGTGCCCGGTATCAATTAGGTGGGATGCAATTGAGCTCCTAGCTGAACTGTTGAGGCTAGCGGTATTCCGGTAAGAAAGATGCTTGCGTATTCTCTTGGAAAGTTGCAGTGTCGTGCGCACAACATACTCCGCTGGACAACAGCGGGAGAAAGAATACACAGCCATATTCCTGGTGGGGACTGGCGTCTTGTCTTTGAGCCCGTACTACTCTCAGCGATTTTCTGTTGGTGGTTCATGATAGCTTCGCTGGCATTTTTAATAGGTAGCGTCATGTTTTCAAAAAATAAATAATGTGGATGGTTTTCAATGGTGCAATTGTGTGAGTAATCTCCTATGCAAGATCTAAAGTCAAATTTAACCAATATAAGCGATGAGTTCTACGGTGTATAATGCCAATCAGCTATTCTCCTACTTGTCATCAGAATGTCACCCGATGATGAAGAAAAGCATTGGGTATACGGCCGGCTATAGTTTTCCCGCCATTAGTCTCCAAATATATATGCCCCCAGAAAATGTTGTCCTCAGTAATGTGAACACTACGTTAGCAAGTTTGTTTTTGGAATCGCGCTTTGGTTTCACGTTCATGATAGCCTTGAGGTGAGTTAAAATTTGCCTGATAATATCAAACCAGTCGCACATCCTAGGACGGGCAGGTTTTGGGCCGTTCACTGGCATAAAGTAAATTTCCCCACATGCAAACTTTTACTTCATTTTGGTTTTGACAGATATCAATGTTCTACCACAAGGACGACAGTTAGTTATTTAATGGACGGGCTGCCTCATGTTTCGGTCGCTACGATATTTGAAATATCGCGATACATGGATATTTGTAATGTACTACTCATAAGGTTGCTGAAAATCCATCCACAGCCCACCACCGGTTTCGCCCTTCTTGGGGCTCATCAGGTAGGCGCAGTCCCCGGGTTTCCGTCAACCTTATGTTCTACTTGAAACCAAATTGCACGAAATTAGCGAATATACACTCATCTGCAAACTAATTTGCTTCTTTCGAGAGACTCACCTGGAACCCAGCTGAATCTCTCGTTCATGATGTTCACAGGAAATTTGGTTTCCAGTGGAACATCATTTTGACGGAATCCCGGGGGCTGCGTCTACCTAATGAGCCCCAAGTTGGGCGAAACCGTTCGTGGGCTCTCGATGGATTTTCAGCAACCTTATGAGTAGTACATTACAAATATTCATGTATCGCGATATTTCAAATATCGTAGCGACTGAAACATGAATGAGGGTGCAGCACATTCAGTTGCCTGAGAACATCATGAACGAGAGATTCAGCTGGGTTCCAGGTGAGTCTCTCGAAAGAAGCAAATTAGTTTGCAGATGAGTGTATATTCGCTAATTTCGTGCAATTCGGTTTCAAGTAGAACATAAGGTTGACGGAAACCCGGGGACTGCGCCTACCTGATGAGCCCCAAGAAGGGCGAAACCGGTGGTGGGCTGTCGATGGATTTTCAGCAACCCTATGAGTAGTACATAACAAAGTCACGATTACTTTGTGTGTTTATTTCAAATAGCGCAGCCGGGCCCATTTGGCCCAGCCTTTCTCTCCATTACCTGTGACGATGCCAGATGTTCGACAAGCTTTCATTGCTGTTCCGGCTCTTCAGAAATATATCCATTTCGTGAATTCTCAATGGTTTCCAAACCTCTGACTGACTGATTCCGTCAGCTTCTTCATCAACGAGAAGCATTGTTGGTCGTAAATGATTGCCTAGTGTTTGGAGGTTGCTTCAATATTTCCCAAACTTTACGACGTCAAGTTTCTTGTCAATTCCGTTCCGGGCATCCGGGAGTAAACCACATGAAGCCAATAACTCACACTTACGCCTTCTGACCGCATGTGGTCCAGCACATCACTGATTTTGCAAAACGCAGCTCTTGTTGCCAACAAGGTTCCAAGAACTCGGTTCATCAACCACTCACTGATATGTCTTGGTCTCGGGTGCAAGTTGAATACACTGGACCCATACGTGGCATTTCCTACTTGGTTTTTACTGTCGCCTTTTTCAGGTCACAAGAAATGATTGCGTGTCCTCTCTTACAACAACTAGCACGCCGTATCTGTTTTTAAACATTATCAGCCAACATGGCTTAGCGGAGTGCGTCGCATCAGGCAATGGTTCGCCTACTTTTAGTTCCCCGAGTTTTGCACTCGACATGGTATAATACGCATTCCCTCGCCACCGTAACACCTGCAATCAAATAGTTGGGCAGAAACGCTCGTCGACACATTCACTGAAGACCTAATTAAAGCTCGGGGGAAAGAGACATCCATCCAAGCCCTTCGGATATTCTTGTTTGTGTACCTAACGACCCCGGGTGATTTTCAATCAACTGGAACGAGTTTGGAACCGACTGAGAATTCATCGTTTCAGCAGAGCTTGGTAAACAATCGGTAGTTTTTATTCGAGCAACGTTTCGCTTTTGACACAAAAGCTTGATCAGGCCAAGTGAGCAGGTCACCAAATTAACCAGGTTATAAGGCAGACGGGGAACCAATCAGTACGTTAGTCCTCTTCAGATTATCACACTAGATCAGTGTTGAGTGTCAACTACGGTTCCTAGCTGAGGGTCCTTATCGGGAGATTAACAATACGAATAATACGTCTAAAATGAATAGGAGTAAAGCCGAAGTTGGGAGGTATATGCGGTTCGTGATAAACCACTAAGGGCAAGGCAACTGGTATCGATTGTACCCGAAAGGTGATATCCAACCACGACTTTATGGCCTTCCAAAGATCCATAAACCAGATGTTTCGGTGAAACCGATAGTAAACGGAATAGGTTACCCACCGCATGAACTGGCTAGATTCTTGGCCGGTATTTTAAAGCCCCTCACCGGGAAATCTAGTACTTACATTAAAAATTCATATGACTTCGCCAACAAAGTAGCGGGTGTCACTGTTGAACCAGATGACATCCTTGTAAGTTTCGATTTGAATTTGTTGTATACAAATGTGCCAAAAGGAGATTCTTTAGAAATAGCCAAGCGACTCCTATTAGCGGACACCAACCTTTCAGAACGGACACAGCTTACGGTAGATGAAATAGGTGAAGGCATGAAAGCATGTCTGAATCCCACCCACTTTGTCTTTGACTCAGTGGTTTATACTCAAGAACAAGGTCTAGCAACGGGATCTCCAGTATCCCCGGTTTTGCCAAATATATTTATGGAATAATTAAAACAGAGCGCTTTAGCCGGATTCCCATACCCACCAAAGATATTCTGGCATTATGTAGATGACACTTTCGTCATGATAAGACGGGATAAGGTTAGTGAGTTTTACGATCATCTCAATGAACTGAGTCCACACATCAAATTTAGTGTGGAGACAGAGTCAACCTCGGGTAAAATGGTCTTTTTAGACTGCATGACACATACGGTCGGGGAAAACTAAAGACCAGAATGTGCGAAAAGCCCACCAACACTGGGGCAGTTTTAAACTACTCGTCTGCCAGCCGAAGTCAGCTATCGCCAGTATTGCCTCATCAATGTTTAGGCGTGTAAGGGCCCTGTGCACAGAAGAAGCCGATCGAACAGCGGCCCAAATTGAGGTAAAAAACAAACTTCGGGGTAGTGGATATCCAGCTAGCTTGATTAGGCGTCAATTGCGAAGGGTGTTGATACCGGTAGAGAAACCCAACAGGGAATGGATTGGGACAGCTGTTATTCCATATAAACCAGGGACATCGGAGGCAATTCGAAGAATTCTAAACATGGCCAACATTAGAGTAGCTTTCCAGAGGGGGAACACTCTGCGCTCTGCATTGGTGCAATTGAAGGATCGCCTCCCGGCAAACAGAACCAGGGACTGTGTCTACAAAATCAAGTGTAATGACTGCATCAAAGTCTATATAGGACAGACGGCCAGGGAACTATACATCAGAGTCGGAGAGCATAGTAGAAAAATAAACAGACCGCCGAGAAACGCAGATGAATATCAAGCGTTACTGAGAGACTCGGCGATTGCGGAACACGCACTGGACACGGGACACAAAATAGATTTAGAAACTGTTGAGGTTTCGAGGCGAGGACTACGGTCCACGTCACACAGAATGATCGCCGAGGCGGTAGAAATCGCCAAGCATCCCAGTGTTAACAGAATAGGTGTGGAACTGGCAAGCGTGTGGAGAACGGTTCTGGATCAGTCGAGCTGACACGTGTTGGTGTGGGGTCATCAGAATGAAGAGTGGTCATCATCTGGATTCCACTTGACGTCAAGTCCTCGAACTAAGTTGTCGGAGCACTCAGGACCCAGAAAAACCAGGGAAAATCTACCGGTGGCGACCGAGGTGAATCATCAACTGAAGCATCCTGAAGTGGAAAATTAACGAACCAAACCCGATCAGAATTAATTTACCTCGCCCCATCCCCAATCCACCAAAGTAAGATTTTGACAACTTCACTAACCGACAAGAGCCGTAGTTGACACTCAACACTGATCTAGTGTGATAATCTGAAGAGAGCTGACTTACTGATTGGTTTCCTGTCTGCCTTATAACCTGGCCAATTTGGTGACCTACTCACTTGACCCGATCAAGCTTTTGCGTCAAAAGCGAAACGGTGCCGAAACAAAAACTACCGATTGTTTACCAAGCTCTTCTGAAACGAAGACCTTGGGTGATGTTTTGGCGAAACACCAATCACCTGTAGAAGAACTCATGGGCCGTAGGCTGAGAACTGTGAAGTCTTCCCTGTTGCAAACACAGTTTACTAAATCACAGTCCATATCGGCAGCACATGGCGCTTCATTCTAGATGGGAACTCCTGCACATGTCTGTGATTATCTCCCGGGACACGGTGCGTGGAGTACAGGTCGTATCCTGCGTAATAGCTTTAGTGCGATGCACGACGTGTCGGTTGGTCAAGACGACTTGGTCAAACATCAAAACCAACTGCATTTTAAAAGCGCGCCGGAGATTTCACTATATTCGCGTACCGTACTGTGTTGCTTGATACATTGAGGCTGAAGGCTGATGAAGTTACGAGAGAAGAGACTGTGACCAGCAGCTCTGTGCTTGATCCAGCGTTTCCCCCCAGGCAGTGAACGGATCGGCGGTGCCACCAGCTAAAACGTATCCAGGTCGACCCACATCGATCCCGTCACTGGCTATTTGGGATACGAATACCATACGAGAACTCCGTATCCTTGTGTGAGCTAAGGAACTTCCGACATACTTGAATGTCAAACTCAGGATATGTATAATCACTGTCAATTTCCGGAGTACATTTTGGGGCATTAAAGTTGTGTCCAAGGTTTTGTCTGCTTACTGTTTCGCTGTTCTGCGGATCGGGACCTGGCAACAAAGCTGAGGATAGAATATCGTCACAGTTCACTCATATAATCGTTTGCTCGCTAGTGCTGGTCAGCAACACGACCCAGCAGATTAACTTGATGCGGAGTATCTCAAATCATCAAGTGTATTGTAGGCTGCTTTCATTTCAGAACTTACGGTGATTCATTAAAGACAATTCACTTCGAACTATGTATCATGTGATGCTCTTACTAGTCTCGCATGGCAAAGTTGAATGAGCTGATATGACAGGATGTTTAGATGTATATATGTAACAGAAATCCGGCTACAACCTACAATTATTTGTGGGAAGTTGAAAATACCTCTCGCAACCATAATTTGATCAAAACATAATCACTTCAGGAAAAGTTGATTTGTAGTTCAACGCCATGCGCGCTATTTAGCTCGGGCCATCCAGAAATACAGTAATTACTGAAACATAAATAAGTGGACCGTGGTAGTCTACCACGGCGTTATTCTAATGCGTTCTAGTAGCAAATGAATGGCTTCCTAGATACACATGCTGCCTATTGGTCACCACCAGATGCGGATTTTGCAGTTAGTTTTTTTCTAATATAGCATTCTGATTTCAATTGCCACTGACATTTTACGGATATTGAATTATTATGCCGTTTTCCCTCAACAGTGTTGAGATCGGGCGCCTACAGTAGACTGAGGCAAATAAAAAATCAAAGAAACATGCATTTTCTAACAGCCTGCGTCTCTATCGTCTCTAATAACCTGTAGCGATAACTTGATTTCTGAAAGTTTGCATCTCATGCGTCTTGGTTTATATCTCCTGCCCGGCATGGATTTTTGCCAAATAGGTCCGAATTATAAAATGTCTTGTAAACCGTTTGACAAACCGTTTTACGAACATAGTTGATTCAAAACAGTCAGGCACGCAGAAATTTTGTATAAACTCAGAGGGCTGAATTAAGAAAAATGAAGTCCTTCTGATTCCACTGGTAAATAATAATGGGTACTTGATTCGCATGAATCCTTTTGCTTGACCTACAGTGCCCCTATCAGTGAATTCAAATACCGTAAAAGTATTAATTAGGTTGTGCCAAACGAATAAGATAGCCGCAATTGTCTTAGACACTAAGCTTCGCCAAATTGGTAAGTGGAATCAATGACGTAGAAAATCGGTCGCACTGACCATAAGTCCTAAAGTCCATAATATTGCTATCTTCGTGCAGTGCCGCTGGACAGAGCTAACGAATGGAAAACAAATGAACCGTTTGCGATGTCGTGTTTGGCACGTTGTCACTACCAGAAAGTGTCCTAATTGAGATACACCAATTTTTGGCTTCAGAATTGAGGTTTGAAAAACTGTTTGTGTTTTGGAGGCTGTATATGCTGTAGAAAAGAATGGGATGTAAGCGGTATGTTTGCGACATATGGGTCGGTGGGCTGGTAAGAATCAATCACTGCCTCGGAAGGCATTCTAACAGGCGTGAATATCCGCTTGAGAAATATATGCCCAAATAAGCTGCTTTTTGGTGTCAAAACTGTCATCGACATTGTTCCTGCAGGTTCCATGGGTGAGATATCTGGCGCACTTTTCTCACGTATTAGGTTTTCGATGCTGCTGAAACTAGAGTGCCCTAAGAGGTATGTGGATGTCCACCAGAAGTTTTTTTATATAAAACTTTTGTTTCTCATCAACAGTGCACCCGATGATTATATTTTCAGTTACCCAAAACATATTTGAGCTTGAAAATGCGTGGCTGAAAATTGCTTCTTGCCCCAAGCTGATGCCGCTCCTTTTCCAAAGTTGCCACATGCCATTGCGGCTATTTTAGAACGTCGACGAATGAACGCACATATATTGGATAAAGTAATTTTGTGGACATACACTTGGAATGAAACATCACCTAGTAACAAGCCAAACTATTGAATTACGGATCAAGTGGTGTTAGGCTATCTAGGTGGCACACCCAATTCGATACCGCCAAACATGTTTTCAATGTTCTTTGCCACTTCAGATTGCGCGAGGAAAAAACTCGCACGTTTGCAGAGGGAGATATGGTTAATGCTTTGGTCCATCAAGATATGGAAAACATATTACGTGGAAATGTGGTCAAATAGACAAAAATAATCCGCACACTACTATATAGTGCTGTGTACGAGCAGCTTAGTGTGACATGAAATTGGCGAAAAAATGCTGATTTCAATTATTACCCTTTTGAACTTTCCTGAATAACAGTCCGCGAGCAGAAGCATCTGTTGTAATTTCCCACTCATGGTTTTCCGAACTGATCCCTGAACATTTACTGGGAACCTGTCCTATTCCAGCTGTGCGGATACTGTGTCACTATAAAAATGACATGGTGCATCATTTTGGACTAGCTATATATATTTTCACTTATGGTGGTATGCTGCAACAAATGGAATTTACCTAGTGCTAGCAAGAGATTATGCCGAAAAGCAATGATTTTTAATAAAATATGTTTTTATTCTGGAGCTCGTGAGAAATCGATGATCGATAAGTGCCGCTACTTGTATGATTTCCAGTTTCGTGAAATAATTTATGAATATTCCTTGAAACACGAATAACAGATTAAGCCATTGATGCTGACATATGAGATGATGTTACTCGTCTGCACGGGTCAGTTATCGTAGCTGATTTTCAGGTTCTACCATGAGTTATTCCATTGTTTTCGCTTGAGTGGACGGAAAACACGGTAAATCAAAATTGGCACGATGGCGAAATCCTAAAACATGCGTGGCAGAGGGGCATGTTCACAACAGCTGTTAAGAAACCTTTTCTCCAACGCGTTGTGTGGTCTTTGGTTGCAAAATCAGCTGTTGGGTAAAAGAGCACCGGAAGCAACTCCAGCCGCTTGCCAACTTGATGCATGTACACAGTTTTTGCTTCCCGCAATTATCATTAAACGGATTCCAAGGGAGAGAGATTCCGACAGACCGACAAAAGGTTATTAAAATTCTTAGTGTAATGGCAACAATAAGAACAGGATCAATTTGAATGCAAGGTTTTGATCTGTCAACAAAATTCGATTAATTTTAGTAGATCAGCTTACAGCCCCAGTCAAAACAACTTTGATTCATTTATACTAAACACCCTCCTGTAATATTAGATTAGTGCATCTTACTTCTAAGGGAATTATTCTATTGATGCTCTGTACTTTTCTTGACCACACTTGTAGAACAAAGCATAATGAATACTTGTGGTTATAATTTCACACCCTTCTTTCGTCTCCCTTAAACACCTGTGGAAACTACACTAATTTTCAATCGCTTGTGAGAACCTCGAGAGATTTGTAGGATCAACGATATTATAGGTAAATGAAAGAATGCACACTACGACAAATCACTGAACCACGGATAATTCTAAATTTTATGCCTACAAAGCTAGTATAGTGGAATGATAAAACACACTACGTTCACCTCCACTTTATCAATGGCTCATAAATCTTAATATCTTAAACTGAAAGCTGTATTGTTTACAGTGATGTCCTAATTTTTCATCCGCCGACGTATCTGAGCGCTCCTTCACCTCTTCAATGTGAACGGAATATCGGATAGCGAAAGTGAAGTTTTTTTCTTGACCACACTTGTAGAACAAAGCATAATGAATACTTGTGGTTATAATTTCACACCCTTCTTTCGTCTCCCTTAAACACCTGTGGAAACTACACTAATTTTCAATCGCTTGTGAGAACCTCGAGAGATTTGTAGGATCAACGATATTATAGGTAAATGAAAGAATGCACACTATGACAAATCACTGAATCACGGATAATTCTAAATTTTATGCCTACAAAGCTAGTATAGTGGAATGATAAAACACACTACGTTCACCTCCACTTTATCAATGGCTCATAAATCTTAATATCTTAAACTGAAAGCTGTATTGTTTACAGTGATGTCCTAATTTTTCATCCGCCGACGTATCTGAGCGCTCCTTCACCTCTTCAATGTGAACGGAATATCGGATAGCGAAAGTGAAGTTTGACAAGAGTCACATCGGACCACTTTTGTGCTTGCACACATTCAGAGATTAGCTAAATGGTTCCATTATACTTGATGTCATTAATGACACCGAAATTATGAGTTCGTAATCGGGTCAAATTCGGAGTCGGGTCAAATTTTGTTTTAATGAGTATCCAAAATTTCCTGAGTCACCTAAAGTTCGGATGTAGGCAGAATACCTACAACATACTTGTATATCATGCTAAAATTTTATCTGCATCCTATGATCAGCAACGCTTCTCACAACTATGCTTCACAACGGCATTATCATAATAACTGCAAGTTTACAGCTTATTCTGATTCGACAGGATTACGGAAGAAGGTGTCTTTCACACAGATAAGGTGGTTTTCAGCAACAGATTTCTTAAACGGGGAGATCTCAAGTTCTATTCTGTCCTATTTAGGTGGTTGTGCACATCCTCAGTGTGCTATAACACCATTTCAGTCTCTGTTTCTCATTTCATGGCCCTTCGAAGGGTACACAGATGTTGTTTTTCAAAAGCTTCCCAGACATATCTTATGCCTTACGTAATAAATAAGCCCATTCTGTCATCGCTTTGTGAGAGCTCGTATGTGAAAACTAAACGAAAGAAAAAAATCGCCCTTGTACATAAGCCAGAAGAATTACTTTGCTCCACCTAAGAATACGGAAATTAAACCACATCTCCCTGCTGAGATAAAAACGGAGTTCATCAACATCCATAATAGAGTTTCAGCGCCAATGTGATAAGCAGTGAGCGTCCATTCCCTGATGTGAGATTTAAAAGCCAATGCCCAAAGTTTTATTTTGTTTGTCGGAAACAAAACACTTGGTCATGGAAAGAAATAAGGACTTCCAAAATTAAAAAGTATACCCGCTTTCGCAGACAATATTAATGGCAAATTTTCTCAAAAACTGCCGCATATCCAAAAGCTTCTGTCTTGTAACGTGCACTCAGTGAAGTCCTTGGTCAATGTGTTTTCTTAACTTTCCACGGGGAGGATCCGTGAAAAGGATCCGTTTCGCTTCTGCTCATGGACTGAACACGAAATTCACCTCTAGTCTGAACGCCTTTGAACTTACGCCTTGTCGGCTGCTGCTCTATCTGCAGGAGGTGGTGGAAAATAGCATGGCCGAAGAAACCAATAGTGCGCACAATTTTCCGGTTGTGCTTGTAAGGAAAGCGAACGGAAAATACAAGTTTTGTGTAGATATCAGAATTTTAATGATTGGTACCAAAGACACTGCCATCTAACTGGATCTGTGAAGGTTGGTGCAACTCTAACGGCAGGGTCTTGTGTTCCGAAAGGTTATGGTCGCTCTTTTTGAACGGAAGGAGCATTATGAACAGACAGCAAGACAAGGAATTGGAAACGTTCCAGGGTCATTTTGATCGGATGAGTCTGAATGAAGCTGGCATCATTTCCTGGAAAGCCAGTGAATCGGTGTTGTGCTGCATGTGAGAAAAGCTTATCGTCGAATGCTATGAGAGGGCATATACAGGGTGCACTAAGACGCAAGGATTACATCGGAAAAGGACATACCGGCACGGAATGAAAAGTAAGGTGATTCGTTATATGGTGCCCTTTAAGCTTTGCCAATTGATGAGAGGGGTGAGACGGGGGCCACCCAACCCATGGGACCTATTTCTGTCTCAGAAATCGGCGGGTTATCGTCCGTTGACGTCATGGACCCCATTCCGCTGACGACCAGCGGGAATCAGCACATCGCGATAATGACAGAACGCCTGTCGCAGTTGTTCGAGGCGGCAGGCTTGCCAAATCAACGGGTCACGACGATTAGTAGAGTGGTAATGCATCCCATTGCGGCCAACCATGGGGTGTCAAAAATGATCCTGACCTATCTGGGTCCTTGATTCGGGAGCAAAGAGTTCAGAAATATCCTGCAAAAGCTGGGCATCAGACGGCTAAGGACGGTACCATACCACCAGCAAACAAATGCCTAACGGAACGTAATAACCGAACGATCAAGGAGTGGCTAGGCCAAAGGAGGTGACCGGGAAGTGAACTTGCCAACGGTGTTTCTAGCGCACGTTGCTTTCATACAGTTAATCGCAGTCAAGCCTACGTTTGTGCTGATGTTACGGTCAACATCCGTGCCTTCCGGTTGATCGTCAAACTGGCTATTCGCCGGCAACACTCTTGTCTCCCGAAGAGCTAGAGAATGAAGGGAGAAAAGCTGGAGAAAACTTGTCAGCTGTTCAGGAAAGGAAGAGGCGGTTAGAAATGCTTGACGATTCCCAATTGGCGCGAAGGTCAATTGTAAGGAGAATCAGAATCATATAAGTGGTGGACTATGGTCTAGGAAGCTGGGAAGTCAATGGCGAATGCGTTTGTGTTTTCTGGCAGCCAGAAGAATGTTCACACAATTCAACAACGTCGGGGATCGATTCAGCTTTGGAAGGGATATAACACACCCAAAGTGCGGAAGAATGGACCAGCAGCCGGGGTCGACCTACCGGATGAAAATGAAAATCCGTGGCATGGAACGACCTTCAAAATGGGGAATGTGTGCAACGCTGGAAACTACTAAGTTAGCATACCAGTAGTATGCGGTTTTCTCATAAATCCGCATCGCATCTATTGAAAAGTGAGAGTTATTATGGAATTTGTGGAATCGCTTCTAGCATTCGTTTATGTTTGACGGATGGGCAATGAGTGTCCAAAAAGTGCAGTAAGAAGAAGACTAATACACAGTTTTATAAACAAGATGCATATGTGAATTTTGCTTCCGTTTCCAACAGTCTGTAACTGTTTATTTGGTGTTTTCCAATGAATAACCTCGCTGCGTAGGCCTTTCTCCTTTCACTAGTAGAGAAAGTCGGGATGCAAAGTTACACAAATTAGCAAATCAGTGTTATGGTATAACTACTTCATATCGAATATGGTTAGTAATAACATATTCTCCGTAACAACACTAGCGTATGGGTATTCTTTTGCAATTTTCGTTTGTTTAAGTTCTGACTTTTCGAATGGCTCGCTAAAACGTCCTTTACTTAATGAGTGGAAAGATATAAATAAGAAGCAAACCGTTATTGCTCCTCATAAGATTGTGTCGTTTTCAAGGACACTACTGTTGTTGGTCCTGACGCTTCATCGTATTGACAGGATACTTGGTTAGCTGTCCTTTGAGTGAACTTCGATGAAAAATGAATCGTGGGAAGGAAACCGCATAGATTTCTGTGTGCTTGCTTTTACGGACCTTAAAGAAGGAAATCTAGATGAAAAAATACAGCTATAAAGCCCGTTTAAAAGGCTGACAACGGCATTCATTACAAAGCCTGAAGTCAAGCACAGAGATATCGGTGTTGAAATAAGACTACCAAAACTGCTAAATCTTTCGTGATGTTTATTCTGCAGTTGAGACTACTCCTTCACCTCAAAGAGTGTGCCATTTTGTAAAATTGTTGAAGAATAGCGTTTCAGGCAGAATCCAGGTTTTGCGCGTAACATCTGGCTAGGCTATCATATAACTGCGATACATGTAACGTTGGCGTGCATGACTATCATTAAGTACAACCAACAGACTTCGATCAATTTTCGATGACATCCATCGAATCAGATGGCACGGAGTTGGGACACTTAGAAGCCTTGTGTGGGCGGTCTATGGTTCATGTCTAAATCCCCTGAGATAAAGAAATATCCCGAAAGCCTGCATGGTGTTTGCAAAATAACAATTTTCCCAATAAAATTTCCCGGCACTGTTGTTCAAACTTTTAGTGAAATTGTAATCATCTTTGAATGACTACGGAGCGAGACTTCGTACAAGGTGATTTACGTTGACGCCAGCCACCACCAACTTTATATGTTTGACATCCATACCATTGAGTACTTCGTGCTAAAATTCCAGGGGCCATCTTTGTTCCGCTAAACAGTTTGAAATGAACAGCTTTTGAATAACGCTTCATTCGACGATACCATCTCTACACATTCAACAGCCCATTTGAGCATTTGTTGCATTGTTGCATTTATTGTTTTTACTTTTCTTCAAGATTAGTAAAATTTTCCGGTCCTCAACTGACTGTTTCTTTGAATAAGATAGGGTGTTCGATCGTAAAACTACCTTCAGTTAGCCTAAGGTTATCTTTACCAAGTTGTCTGCACGTTAGTCTGTCGCATTTTGGAACCCGAACCCTCGTATAAATGGTTGAATTTGGTTGTACTTGCGGAAAATATCCAATCAGCGCCATGGCTTCAATGAAGCATAGCACGTCTAATATTGAGATAATATATAGTCAGTTTGCGACCACCGTTTCAAATTTTGCATATTCTTATCTCTTTCCTAGCAGTCTGCGAAATGAAGGTAGACTGAAGGGCAGATAATTAATGTGAGATATACTAATGTACACTTGCATGATCGTCTTCTTGTGTGTGCTTGTATTGCTGTTATTGATGTGTCACTGCAACAGCCAATGATTCTCGTCGGTTCAAATCTCCTCAAAAGTACATGGTGCTTTGGGACAGGTTGCCACAAAAAGATAGGCCCAGTGATGAAGTTGATTTAATGATTCGTGCATTTTTGGAACCACTTCCCTGTAACTAATTGAAACCGCTTGCGCGCGATCAAAAATGGTATTTAATGGTGCTTTGCGGAATGCCAAACTAACACGCTGCAGTGCTGGATGAGCCATAAATTTTAGGGCAAGAAATTAAAGCCGCTTTTTATCAGAGGAAGCTGGCCTGCTAAGGAGCGATAAATCACTCAGCAGCTTGCGTTCTGCCAAGATTATAGATTCAAAACAGATTTGAGGATTTTTCTCATTTAACTGCAAAATATTTTGAGACATTGCACATGGTCACTATTAAGCAGTCTTGCTGATTGTTTAGATAGATTGCTAAAAGTCTCGTTGTCTTGTAAATCTGCCACTGCTAACAGCAAGCCGAATGCTAGTATATTGCTCCTTCATTTAACTAAATTGACTGCCTTGCTCATCAGTTGTCAAGAACAGGAAAAGAGGCATATAAAGACCTCTGTTCAGCTGATGTAAAGACACGGACGGCGGTAAAACTGTTTGTCGAATTTTGTCTACAAAGTCTTCTCAGATACTGAGAAGATACTTCCGTTTCAGTGCTGGTTAACCTCCTTTATAAGGAATATGAGCGTTGTCCAAAGAAATGTTTGCCAGGCGGGCTCAATATTTCTTTTTACATGATAAAAAAAATACAAAAATCAATTCTTTGGACAGTGCATTCAGATGGAAACGTTCTTAAACTCTAAGTATCCTCTCAAGTAGTCAGATTCACCACCTTTCTCAAGAAAACCATCTAACAGATCCTTATTTGACCATACTGTTGCAAAAGACCAGAAATGAAATAACTACAACATTTTATGAAACAATCTACGTAATTCAGGTTTCTATCGAGTGGATAAGGGTAATTGCCCATGACATAGATTTAATATATTCGGCCTTGTTTGTTTTTCGAACTAATACGCGTTCCCTGGAGTATAACTGACTAAACTAAATGAAGCAACTTCATAACCTGCGGAAACATTACTCGTAGTTACAACGTAAACATAACTTAGTGCAAGCATCAGGGATTCCATCAAGTGAAACATCAAATATACTGAAAACAATACACAGTGGGGAAAGTATTCAAAAATGAATTATTACCACAATGAAAAATGGGAATATTATCCAAGTACGCAATAAACGCACTATTAATCACAAGAAGTGCACCAACAAAAAAACAAGATTTGGTAATAGTGAAAGATAAATTGCGAATTAAATTTAGCAAAAATCTTACATTTATTTTTGTGACCTCAAACAGATAAAATATCCAGCAGCGATTGTTCCAAATGACGTTAATTATCAGTTTGATGGAAATGTAATACTGAACAGAGGCGTTTATACCAACTGGCGTAAAATGCAAAATAATACGACTGAAAATCAAAAGTCATTATAATTTTAATAACATTCATCGTGACATTTCATGTACGTAAAAATTTTTGTGACGTGTTAATCTAATCTAACAACATGATTGTTGTCATTCAGACGTAGGATACAGGTGTAGATTTCGTAAGTAAAAAATTGATTTTGTTGGTGCTGGAGACAAGTGAAGCGCACTGCACCACCAAAAACATTAAATTTCAAAATATAAAGGCGATTAAACTTATTGTTTTGAAAGACGCTTCTTTCGTACAAAAATTCGATACCAAATAATTCAGTCGTGGTCAGTTGATGGTATCTGAATGTGTTTATTAACTGATGTGCCTGGCAAAACACAGTCCTTTTTAATATTCTTGTTAAACTGTGCACGCTAACGTTTTTTCATGGTGATTTGCTTGACGATCCCATGCAAGGTTAGCCTGTTGTTCTTTTTCCAGTTCGCGTATTCTTGTTTATGAGATTTATGATTGCGGATATCACTAGGTCCGTTGGCGATGACTGTGTCTGCCCCATTCTACAACCGGGAAAGTCTATCTAAAAATGGCTATTGGGCTTAATGTTGAGATACTGTGCAATAATCCTCGCTTTAAAAATTTAGAAGAGCGCTTTAATATCCCAAAGCGATGCAAAATTTCAAATGCACTGTATTCAGAGTTCGGAGTTGCATCTAAGATTTGGGGTGGTAAAGATTTGCGGAAGTGTCTGAAAAGATTGCAGTCCTGACAAGGAGGCCCAAAAACGTAGTAAATTTACGCATACATTTCTGAGTAACTGATCGTCTTTGCGCTTAATCGTAGCATCTGTGCTGATTGCTTTCTGTCTGTTTAAAATGTTTTTTTGTGTGCCCACTTATTTTCTAAATAAAATTTCTGTGTCAAAAATACGGGTGCGCGTACAATAATTGTTATTTTCAGCTGGGCTTCCGATTTATCTCTAAAGGATATCGGGTTAGCACAATTGATAGAAATATACATCAGTTTCCACGCAGAATTATCTTCGTGCAACATGCATCGAAACACGTCTGGGCAACACACATTTCGGCGTATACTGAAGTCTGAGTTGACATCTGACTTTCGCGAGCGTAGCGCTTAAGGCCCAAACGGCAAGTTCCACTCAGGGTGATTCCAAACGCTCTACCTACAAACATATTTCAAGTAAAGATCCTGCACCCTTTTCTGCTTCTGTATTTTCTTGCGCACTCTCTGCTTAGTTCATTTGAAGTTTTTATTTGTTCATGTTGATTGCGATGATTTCCTTTGGTATTTCTGATTTAAAGATTTAAAGCTTTTAACAATAATTATTCTGTGGGTATATACTATTGTTCGTAAAATCTGCTACTAGCCAGTACACTGCCAAAAAGCATTCCCTATGTCCATTATATGGTAAAGTGTATTCATTTGTAATTGTCGTATCAAGCGGTAGATGACAGGTTGCTCACCATTTTTGTCCTGCGGCAACTTCTTCAATAAAAGTGGATTTTAATGAGGGTCCTTAAGTGTGGGAAATGCGATGCAAAGAAAGCAAAAATTTTCAGGCGTCACTTGCTAAAGCAGTTTGCTTATAGACAGGTTTTAACACTTTTAGGCTATAATACATTTTTCGTATATAGGTGCAATATTTCTGAGGTGAACTTAAGGCGGCAACGTGGACTCTCAAAGTGTAACGGAGTTGGGAGCTAACATATCGTGACAATGGGTTATATCAGTTAAACAAACGCTTATAAGATCATCGAAATAATTTATTGCCAACTCATCTTAATCATGGGAGATCAAGCCATATCCTCAATGTCATCAGTAGATTGGGGTAAACAGATTCGGCCCCGGCTTTTACACTATCCAAACTTTTGAGAAGATTGTACGAAGTTGGTAACTTCTATTGCTTGTGCACACTGCGAAAGCATTACGACTGACGGGTTTGGGATATGCCGTTGTCGCGACAAACCCACGCACGCACGCAATTTCAGCGTCTTCTGCTACAAGCATTATTTTTATGTTTAAAGCAATGTGTTGCCACAAATCATGCGTTCATTATCCGACACGGAATGAGAATATAATAGTGCTAACCTGAACTGAGGATGGTTGATTCTGTGCACATTTCAGATTCAGGAAACGCAGGAGAATTTCGCACCCGCAACATTCATGTCAGGCTTCTGATTGCCTTGGGCGCCGTTTGACACACAAATGGACGGAATTGTGTTTAGTCATTGTGGTCTTCTAATCACGCACAATTTACAACCAGATTTCGGTGCTCAAGGTGCACGGAAGTCGTACATTTTTTGTCGACCAACCCTAGGCCACACAAATTCTTCAATTCTAGCGGAAAACAGACACGTCTGATGGATAGTGCACTATCATTGCTCTTAGTTGATATTATTTTCAGCGGCAATGTTTATGAAGTACAAGTTACTCGTTTAACTCAGTTTCAACTGGAAAAAAATAGTCACAAATTGACTACCCAATAGTATTCAGAAGGCAACAATGTGGAAAATTTACAGTTGCCAAAGTTTTCGTAAAATGTACACAATTCCAAGAGATTCGGATTACCAAATCATACGTCAACTGGTGGAAGGTAACTCAGCCAAATAATGTAAGCTCTGATCAACGAGATCCAACATATCCCAGAGGGTACGATATACTTGGTGCCGATGAGTGATGCAGCGATGCAAGACTGTCGGTAGATCAGAACTTATCTTCGTTTAGGAGCCAATTATGTCCTTCAGAGTATGGAATATATGGATACATGTCGTGAAAAGAAGCTAATGACGATTGAGTCATATTTGACAACTTCACGTTTTATTGCGGCACTACTGGTCTTCATCCTGCAGCATATACTTCTTATGCGTTTCATTTCAGAATACCGAATGTACTCCACGCAAGCCACCCACAAAAATATCATTTAGACAGTGAAGATTCAAAATATTATCCCATTAAACGGACAAACTTCTTACGAAAAATGGCTCTAGTTAACTGATTATTGTGACACTAGCTGCAAAAGGATTCGCCTTCATGTGAAACTTAAAAAAATGTTGAGTCAACGCGTCCTCGATGAGTTCAGTCGTGACAACGAGTTTTACGTTGGTTGCGTTACGTAGTACTTTTTCTGGATTAAATGTACTACTGTTTTACTCAAACAAACTAATCCATTTTTTAATGTTAATCAAGCTGAATCAAGCTGAATAAAAAAGTAAAGATATCCTACAACATTTCCTTAAATATACCAATTATCTATCGATTTTATGCGCCCCACTGCATCGTTTCTGGCACTACTAACTCTTGAACTTTGATAAAAGCGACATATGAGTGCACATTTTATGTGCGTTTTCTCACCCCTATTTAGGCATTTTTGAAATCCGTCAGGTAACTGGTAAGTATTTTGCGGCTTTATCTATTTAATGTCAGCTAATGCAGAAAACTCGCCACAAGCTCGATTGACACCATTATCCTTCAGTCTATCATAAGCCGTAAAAACAATTTAGCCAAGGCTTAGATTTCTGGAATGTTTTATCGTTTCACCTAGAGTGCTAGAAATGCCACGCAAATATTTGGTTAATGTTTGCTATGAACCTATTTGCAGAGCACGGCCTCGGTCTGGTGGGCACTTCAAACATGCTTTAAATTTATTTATAAACGAAGTAAGTGTGTGACAGATATGTGCCACATCAGATATACTAACTCAAGCAAACTGGAAGAAATATGTTTTATGAGACCGGTGGAATAGCCTCAAACTCGCAAAATCACTCTAGTGTTCTAGGTGCATTGAACCATCCATGTGAATAAGCCGCTTTAAAAGTCCAAATATTTTACATTTTTCTGTGGTTCAATGGGTTTAGTTTTTGTGCAGTGTAACAGTCAATTTGTTGATCCTGAAAGCACGAACGTGAAATTTTATCACATTTTAATATATATTATGCCTCCCAATACATACCACGTTATTGTTCAGCATTGTTGTTCTGTCGCATGGCAGTTATGTTCCTCATTCCGGATAGCCGAAAGAGCACTTAAATAGTTGACTTTTGCGCACCTTTGTACCCATAAAATTCTACTTTGCAGAAAAGTGCACTAATTGGGAGGGGGGTAATTCGGTTTTCGCTGTAGATGTGAAAGTTCCGGAAAGCGCTCCTAGCTGACACGGCACCAATTTAACTTGCCGTCATCAACATCACAATCAAATGCATAACATTGATATTTAACGCTGATGTCTTGCTTCCATCAACGTGGAGACGCAAAAGCAGTTAAGTAAACAGCGCGAAGTTTCGTAGTATTTTGTGTCCATATAAGCAGCTTATTTGAGTTTCATACTTATATTTGCCTTCGGTGTGTCCCCGGTTTTGGGTCAAATCACGTTTTGGTAGAAGCTGATTTGATAATATTTGATCATCTTTTAAACGTAGACCCTATTGTCATACGAACGATGTAGAACCTCTGCACTTTTGATGCAAAGCATACTGAATTTCGGTGCGTCGTTCTTGCCTGATCCATGAAGTATTTGACTAAATAGTACCAGGTTCTTTAGCTCAGAATTTTACTAAGCGAGCCTTCCAATTTCACGATTTTTAGGACTCCTTGAGTTGGCAGGAGACGTTGACGGTTCTATGGACTGTTACACTGCATTATTACATTATTACACCAGTACACATTGGAGTACAATCTCAGAAGCATCGAGATCAACCAATGTCCAAAAGGGCTTTGGTATATAGATAAAATAGTTTCATCCTGACAAACCTAGCTCGTTTACAGTAAACGCACTGCTACAGTGTTTAGGCCGCGAATTTACCTGTGCCCTTCCTTGGAACCAACATCGGCTTCTAGTTTTGCTCAAGCGGTTGGAGCTGCTGTTTGATTTTGTGGGCTGCTGACACTTAAAACAATGTTTCTTGGGTTATCCGGGTTTATTAGAAAGTGCAGGTGTGCCATTAAATCTGCTATTCAATGGGTTTTTTTGAAAGATAATTTTTCGTTTAACTACAGTTATTCAGCACGCACGTAGATTAAGCAGTCCTTGGTAATTCCTTTTAAATGTCAAGTTGTCCGTTCACTTGGAACACTCAACTGTTGTACTGATCACGCAGGGTGTTCATCGCTGGTATAAATATCCGTTGAGTTCGACAACTTCTTAACCGTGACCAAATGTTCGGCTACCTCAACGAACTGTCTGCTCTCATCACCCCAGATAATGGTTATCGTTGACGAATAGTGAAATCAAAGACACCTGTCTCTACGGCAATGTTGAGGTTCCTAGCGAAAGGAAGAGGGCTTTCGCTGCGGAGGTTATTAGAAAAACATCAACTGAACAGTAACAGACTATTGAACAGGGGATCAAAACTCTCATATGCATGTTGTTTTAAAAACTGAATATCCATCTTCTCCTTCAACGCGTCTTCCTGAACTTCCAAGGATATTCGCTGACTGTTACTCAAATGCAAGCAAATAATAAAAAGAGACTCCACAAATTTCGTAATAGATGTCACATTTCAAGACACGTGAAGCGTATTCACCAGGATAAAACTCGCATGCCCCATCAACCACCGTTACACTACTGTCGCAATTATACTATTGTCGCAGTACAAAACTCGAATAACCAAAACGAATTAAAATCATATGCTGGGGGTCCAAAACGGGACCATTTAGGTTGATGCCAACATTTTCAATGAAATTTCCGTGGTGACTAGCATTATTTTTAAGCGAATTTGAGAAGCTGTCCTATTTGACCTTTTACGTGAGCGGAGTAATATATCTAAACGAAGTTTAATAAACGACACGGGGTTAAATGTTTGTTGATGGCAAACGCCACACGGAATTTCTTTACTACCACCTGGTGAAAGCACATGAAGATGCAAGCAACAAAATTTGCTCTAAAGGTGGCAGCCTTTATAAGCTGCTACTTTGTAAGGCGGATCAGGCAATGAATATTCTTGAGAGGGATCAGGTTATTGCTTGCGCACAGGTTTACGCATGTTATCTTGTCAGACGTACGTGTGTGCAGCCTATATAAGCACACCTCCCCCAAAATCAAATGTTCAGGCACCATGTTTCTGTTTAATTTAGCCATCATGGCGCTAATGATGTTTGTGCATATGGTGCCAGTCGCTTCTGCGACGTCCTGTGGTATGCGAATTCCATGTTGCTTGTTTAATTTTGCAGGTATTCAGTGTGTTTTTCAATACAATTATAAGTCATCTTTGGCCAAAGGATGCATATATTGTTGGGTAAGTGTTAAATATTACTGACTGGTAAGTTTTTCCTTTGTTTTCTTACATGAAATCCGCGTATGCTACTTTAACCTATTTCTAAATGTCTGATGCATTTAGTTAAGAGAACATCCCAAAGACTACAACTGTATTACTGAAGAGAATGCGGGCAGATTCAAAGACGGTATCTTCTGCGAGGTGGATTTTTGTAATGTAAACGCAACAATGGGTAAGTATGTCCATTATGCAAGCTCGATGCTCCGTCAATCAAACATTTACACGGCTTCAAATTTACTCGTAACAGGAGATTCGACAAAAGGAATTCGAGGTAAATGATTCAACTAATACCTATCCTAATACATTTTCTTTTCGTGTTACAGAAGTTAGTTCCGCAACTGCCATATAACTGTATGCAGGCATTAGGTGTGCCAACGGGACAGTGCGGGACGAACTTAATAACAGGGTTATTACCTATGAAGACGGGTGCAGATTTTGCAAGGTAACATTTGGGATTAACATCTTACTCATATTTAATTTACGTCAACCCATTTCGCCACTAAAGCACTAGTCTAAAATATTTCTTTTGTCCCAGTTTATCAAATACGGTGCTGGAAATGACTATGAATACAAATGTGAAAAAGGGAATTTGTGGGAAAATAAAGCTGGCGATTACTGTTGTGAGCACAAAGACTGCAACCTATCAGAGAGTTTGGGTAAGCCTCTCACACATTTGCGGTGCACCAATATTCTTCAACTGTACTAAACTCGAGATGCTTGGCGTGTTACAGCAATGAAATACCGCGTACCTCGAAGTAAGTGAGTCCATATCCATTTACTGATACATCCTGCCATCGCTTCAGACACCATGTGACAATTTTTGTTCTTTACGTGTTTCAGACCTACTGATGTCGGAAGGGAGCACTTCATGTGGACTGAATAAAGTGCAGGATGTGCGCTTGAGTGCATTTCCAAATTCACCATCCGGTCTCTTATAAAGGCATGTAAAATAATGCTCACAGCCAATATTTTCCGTATTCAACCTGTTGAAGTTTGATTTTAAAAAAGGCATAAAACACAAATATATTACTTTAACTCATAATTATGTTTGTTTCGTTTTTGCTATCACAACTTGGTATGTGGATCATAGTGTAATTCCTTCTGCTTTTCACACTTATTCATGCTTACCGAATTGCATTACGGATGTCCACCAAAGCGGAAATAAAACACGTATGTCAACTGACGGCGAAGACCTAATGAAGCAGACTACCACAAACAATACATTCAGCTAGGTTCGGTTGCAAAGTAAGGTTATCGATGACTTAGGAACTGCACCCACCAATGTGGGTCAAACCGGTTTTGTGCGGCTGAAGGGTTTTTTGTACCTTCTCATCCGTGTGTTACGTGTGGACAGCATGATTTTAAGAGTTATTGTTTTAATCTTTGTAGTCCTCGGGAAAAGCTTGTGGTCCTACAAATTTTATCAACCAAACTTGGGTAGACTTCGAGTGAAAAAATAATTCACTCAACAATGATTTATCCCCCTTCGTTGGTATACACTTCCTAATTAATGCCTAGACATCGCCACACAAGTGAGAACAATCCTCCGGTGGTCACTTATTTAATTTAGCGGATAGATGGTAAACCCGAACGAAACACAAAATTTGTATCCATCTTGCAATGTATTCCAGATAAAATTGGAATGCAAACCGTCACTTTCAGTGCAAGTAATCTTTTAAGTATCTTCAATCTATGAATACTGAGGTAAGGACACCTAACGTTAAAGTAATGCTACTGTGAAGAGCTATGGTCTCTTAAATGATATGAAGAATGACTTTAAGTTAAATGTGCGTCTGGAAACCTGAATACCATGTACTCCAGTTAATAGAAACTTTTACAACACCGCTTCCTTAATATATTGCATTTGCAACTACTATCTACTCAGGGGAAAAACTAATAGAATTTAAAGTTATTCCATGAGAGTCATAACGGAACCCATTGCACCATTCTCTATACCACGTATACGATATCTAGTTTAACAAGCTGTTGTTAATAAACTTTGAATGCTTGCCATAATTCTCCACAGCAGCTTTTACTTGACTTTTAATGTGAAATTAACAATCTAGCGTCTAAGAAAGATTTCAGTCAATGACGATAAATCATTTTCGGTCGCTGTCAAACTATAAGCCTCCGGGGGTAACGGTACACTCTCCGTTGTTGTGTTTTCTTTTGCAACTGGTAAGTCGGGAGCCTATAGATGAATCCCGAAGTAATATGTGAGATCACTCTATGCTAATGCATAGAGAGAGTTTCCCTACGGAAAAAACTCTATAGCTTCTTTGGGACATTTAAGTTGTTTTCGAAGATGGTAAGATCAGCAACTTCCTGCAAACCCCACAATGTTAAGAGAGTGCCATATCTTGCTCACAGTTTTTAATTTGAAGTAGCGAACAATTGATCCCATGATCCGCGGTCGCATTTTTCGACTAAGGTACAGCCGTTTTTGCTATCCTGAAATATTATTGTTAAATGAGTAAAAAATAGAGCAGCAAGCAAACGATTTCGTATCATTCCAGCCTTTTTTCAACCTGGATGCTTTGAGGCCTTTAAAGTTCTCATGTCGTTGCTGCACAACAGAACCATTAAAATTGCTCAGTTTTTGCGAACTGAGTGGATGGTTACACTCTCATCAAATTATGGTAAACTGCAGTTTGCAAGCAATAGTTTCATAATACTTTCCCAGTTGATCAATGCATACCAAAATCCAAAATCTTGGCACAGCGCGCATTTTGCAGCGTATCTGAGTTTAGGTAAGTTGGTTGGTTGACTGAAAAGTTAGATGTACGTAGACAACTTCTTACTTGGATAGGTAGATTTGGTAAATTGATACTATTTCACGTTTGAAATCGTTGCCCAACAGGTAGATCCGGGATACAGGAACGCAAATTCTGGCTGGAGAGAGTTATAGGAAGTTCAAAGCTTTAAGCTCTGTTTGCTATAATTCACAACCGCGTAGCAATTTAGCATGGTTGAATCCAAGTGGAACATTAAATGTATTACTCTAGTCACATCATCCATTTATGTGCACACGACGCATCTCAGGAGAGCTGCCTACTGGTTGCAAAAATAGGGCGTATTTATTTCCAAGATCCACAAAAATGTGGATAGGCACATTGCCTGTCAAAAAACTTATCATGTACATCTCTCGAAAAAAATAACCATTTATAGATTTCTGAAGACTCTCGAACGACACTAACAATTTGATACAATAACTAAATAAGGTATAACATGATACCTTGGTTACATCTGTGTGAAGCGTCAGCAAGGCATTAAGTATATCATTACATACAAATTCGGTAAAATTTTTGCTACCTACAATACAAATTCCACAACAACCATTTGCTGCTCAGCATAGTCATTGTAACGTGTAGAATCCGCATATGGTTGACGACGTAATTTGAAACATGATATTTGATCGCCAAGGTTGATGTGCCGCCGAGCATATAGCTTGCGCATGGAACAACAGGGATTTTGAAAGGTGAAGAAACGTCCTCCCTCTGAGCCATTCATCTGGATAAGGAGTCACTGACTCTCGACTCCAGTATTAAGCAAAGGGTTAAGCAAAAGGTCACAACCGAATGTAGTCAAAACACTCAAATTTGATAGGCGAGAGGAATTAATGGCAGTTCAATCAAACAAATTATTAAGCTCAAATGCGCATGTCAAACTGGAACGGATTACATTGTGCCTGTCTTCTCTTCGTAATTTTTGTTCTCCTGCGTCATCGCGGAAATTATTGCAAAATTCCTTTTAAACGTTTCTTCAGAACACCTATCCCGAAACTGATAAACGAATATTGCATTCGCCTCTGTTTAGCCCTTATTACGACAAACCTTACAAATTGGGATACCGTCTGCTGGGCGACGTTATTGAAAAAATAGACTCTAGGATCACGTGTCATCAATGATTATTTTCCGGCTGGTACAAATCATATACAGAATAAAACATAATAGACGTAAAGCATTTGCATTTGGGCGGAAGCGTGCGCTGGAAAATCTTCGTGGTGTTCTGTTTAACCGCCATCTAGCAATGAGCTCTATGCTTAGGTTCTGGAGGGATTTGGTTTGTTATGTGCAAACTTTAGACAAGAATTTAAAAACCGCGTCAGTTCAACTGGCTTCATTGGATAAACTTTTGCTGCTCAAAAATCAAGGATCACACGGCAACAGCCGGATGGTTAATTGCCTAAACGATCAATCAGGAATTTTTTTGGGTGAGAATAAGAGGGGTTTCGTAGGGCGCACAGTTGGCATGAGTTCAATTAAGGATGAAAAAGCTCTATGATGCGTCAGTTTTCAGTATAGGAAGGCCTCACTCCCAAGGTGAAATTTCCAATAAAGTCCTTAATCTCCTCAGCAATCAACAACCAGTGAACAACTCAAAGGGAGATGAAATATAGAAATTTTTGTGAAACATCTGTCTGCGAACCCGTCACACGAGGGGCCAGTCAATACGTGACGTGAATCCGTGATTCAAGAATGAGAGGCCTCATGTCCTGAATAAGTAAGAAGTGATCACCTTCCAGTTCAGACGCTGGGGGCCACATGAATGCGCGTTCACCTAATGGCTAGAGTTCCGCAAAATGCATTCTGATAATGATCCTTAAGTAGGATAGTAAAACCGTACAGCACTGCTCGATTTTCATAATGTATTAGCTGTGTTTACCCAAAAAAGTCTGTCATATCCTTGTAATGTACTACTCATAAGGTTGGTGAAAATCCATCGACAGCCCACCACCGGTTTCGCCCTTCTTGGGGCTCATCAGGTAGGCGCAGTCCCCGGGTTTCCGTCAACCTTATGTTCTACTTGAAACCGAATTGCACGAAATTAGCGAATATACACTCATTTGCAAACTAATTTGGTTCTTTCGAGAGACTCACCTGGAACCCAGCTGAATCTCTCGTTCATGATGTTCTCAGGCAACTGAATGTGCTGCACCAGGCCGCCTCATGTTTCTATCGCTACGATATTTGAAATATTGCAATACATGTATGTATTTGTAATGTGATACTCATAGGGGTGCTGAAAATCCGTCGACAGGCCACGATCGTGGTGGTCGTGGTCTGTCGACGGATTTTCAGCAACCTTATGAGTAGTACATTTGAAAGATATACATGTTTTGCGATATCTCGAATATCGTAGCGACTGAAACATGAGGCGTCTTGGTGCGGCACATTTGGTTGCCTGAGAACATCGCAAACGAGAGATTCGGCTAGGTTCCAGGGGAGTCTCTCGTAAAACCAAATTCGTTTGCAAATGAGTGTATATTCGTTAAAGTCTCTTGTGATTTGCTAATACTCTTGGACTGTCAACAAAACCGTCATTAAAACAGCAGGCTGTAGTGTCAGATTGTACAAGCATCTGAAATTTCTGGGTAACGTTAACTTGATTTGGCAAGGCCAACAATGCCACGCTATGCCTTTATTCAGCTTGCTCTTAGATCTGATGAACCCTTATCGGTGTATTGGTTTTGCTGACCTGTATGTGCACGTCACACTTTGCATTCAAAACAGTTCAGTTGACCCGTTACTCTGTATGAAAACTTGTTTGCAAAATCATTTTTCAAGTTTTCATTATTTTTCCGAAGCTAAGTACACTCACTAGCACAAGGGAATTTGGTTTTAATGGGATACTTAGGTGAATCCATGCCGAGTCTTTCATTCCATAGAAATGCCACTTCAAATTTCAGCTGGTTAGATGCTCGAGATTTCACTCCATCGTGTAGTAACCTCAATCAGCATTGCCCAGATGGCTGCCACAAATTTTTAAGCAGTATATGATCTGTTTTAACGTCCTGCCTAATGTTCATCAATACGGTAGTAGTACTTACATTCATAAAGGCCAATTCTTGAAGAGTGTAGGCCGGGCTGCTCTCAGAGTCATCGGACATCAAAAGGATTATGATTAAATGCTTAGTTCAACGTTTAGGTTAGAAACGTAACCATCAGACTTATCCAATCAGTACACTATTTCGTTGAAGAGCAGGCCACCAAAAGTGTCCCAACCAGCTCGAAAATGACAGTGGTCACAAAAAAACCGTTTACCAACCTCGTTTGAGAAGATGTGGGGGGTGGACAAGTACGATGCTACACAAATCTTCGCACCAGGGCAGGGTCTGGAGACCTCATGGTGGCGTCTACGGTTTTATACGACAAAAGGCATCAATGTTCAGACAGTAGTGTTTCGCTGTTGGGGTAGATGACGATGATGGGCACAGGAGTCTGTGTCGTGATGAATAATGGTCTCAGCCAAGAACAGATTGAATACACTCTTGAAAAAAATTGAGTCGCAAATGAGTGCATTCATTCAGGTTCGGAACAAGCAGAACATAATACAGACTGAAGAAGAAATTAGAAACTATGGAGCCCTGGATGGGGAAGTGTGATGGTGAAATGTTGTTGGAGTTCCTGTCACCCTTTTGGTAGTTTCTATCAGGAAAATATACTGAGAATTGTCGAAAATCCTTCTAACTACCTAACGAGTAACACATTCCAATAAGGAAACTTCTCTCAGCGATAAATCCCCTGTAAAAGCCAACTTGACATTCAAAACTGTGTAATTTGCTTGTAGTTTGCGTGCATTTCCTACTCGTGTATACAACGCACGAGGTGCATTTTTGTGTTACTTTTTAAAAATATCAATATCCCTCACTTTCAAAACACCACTGATATAGAGCGGCTCCAACGGAAAAGACGTCATAGAAGTGCCTTATTTGCGACAAGTGTTAGGAAAAACGTTAAATCCGCCTGCTATGTACATGCCAAGATATGAAAATCCATCACCTACCCGTAACCTGCTGGCCACAGGCAAACCGCAAACCATGTTGATATAGTATTCTTGGCCAACGAACTACGAATGTTCATATGCATATAGACAGGCGTTAACTGGGAATTTCTGATTACCTGAGAAATAACTCCGTGTTTAATTATGAGTTACGTCTGGTAATTAAAAAGCTTCGTATAGAAGGCATATGTCCTTGGTTCCATCTGCATTTTATCTTACTGGGTACGTTTATACCCCAACTCAAAGTTCATACCACCAATCGAGAAATTTGTATCAGTGCACGTATTCTGATCTTGAATATTTTCTCGTTCGACTAAGGGCTTTTCAGTCTCTTCCCGTCATTGCGGATTGGACACCGTCTTCCTACCCATTGCTCGCAAGATTAGATACACAAAATTCAGTTTGCTTAAGGTTACAGCCTGCGCCACTTAGGAGGAACACAGTAATCCATAAGTGTTCGCCACCAGTTGACCCCTATCCAGCAGCTTTTAGGTGACAGGCGCCTGCCAATTTCCCCGGTTAACTCCAGCTAAGATTTTTTTAAAGCAAGATGCTTCAATATAATGGATAATATCACACATCTTGTCACACGAGTGGCCCCAAACTCCTGGTTGCCGAACTGTGTATTTGATTGGATGTGTCAAAGGGCTAATAAAATGTACCACCTTCCAACAATTTTAGTGGGTGTTGCGTAATTCGATGAACTATTTAGAAAGAAGTTAGTATGGAAGTAACTTAATATAACATTTGCGAATCTTGCTTCTGATGATAAGAGATGGTCGATCCGGCGTTTGTGAATGGTAACGTAAGCGATCCTCTCGTTCTATGCGCGAAATACCACCTTGAGAACTAGGTAAGTTAGCACAAAAGCATGAAATGTTGGTAGGATTTTTGTCATTTTTTTAGCAGACGGGTTAAATAACGACAGATAAATCCCCGGTTTCATTAGAGTTATTTAAATGAAACATTCAAAAGCTGCAGTATATTTGTTAGCGTTTTCACAGTGCATTTAGAATGAAGTCAAGGACCAACGTCTCACGTTGACAACCTAAGTTCAAAGTTTCCGTCGTCATCCTTGTCAAAACCTCCTACTGATAAGATGGCGAAGCTGAGGAGCACCACCACGTGCGTCATATATAATGCTCAGTAGTTCATGGTTAAAGTGAAATAATTGTTGATGATATTATCCACTTGGTTCGTTGTCTCGAGCATATGTACACACATTTCGCTGATTGATTTTACCTGTCTCACGGTTGACCTGTTACGGAGTTTCAAAGTGATTATACTAATAAGCAAGTACCTTTTAGCCGTTTGTCTTTAGCTACTACAACGAATACAAGTTTCCGCAGCACCTGTCAGCATACTGAATGTCGCCGACATACACATGTTGAAAATCCTTCTACACTTATTTCACAAATCAATTTCCAAGTAATCTTGAAAACCATATTCTGCTTACTCACTAGTTTATCTATTGAGCCACTGAAATAAACCAGCCATCCTCTGACATGTTAGTAATGCTTTTAAGAATGAGGTACACTGTCAGAATGATTGCTATATATTACATTTTATTTTGCCTATAGTTGAGCAAATCATTTGAACGCAACTCCATACGGCAAACATCTAACGGATCACAGGCGCAAATATAAGCCAACTTAGATACTGATGCTAATTTTGTGCATCATCGGATGTAGAGTCGTCATTAGGTTTCTTTTCGAGACTTACATAAGTATAAAGGTAGTGCAGTTTCTCCTCAGTGGTGACGAGATTCAGAGCTATTCTGAAAGATTCACTTAATTCGGCAAACCCCTTGACAAATAAGGTTTACATACTGAATTGATGTAACGCTTTCTACGGTCCTTATTGACTGAAAAGCTTTTGCTGACAAATATTTAGGGGTGCTTGTGCCGCACCAACCCATTTACCCCATCTGTTAAGCCCACAGCAACGAGTTCAAATTCTGTCAAAGTACCAAATAGGTCGCACCAAACCATTGAAGGAGCCCTCCATTAATCACTCCAAAGAGTTGCGCCTTGGAGACTTGATGATTGGTACCAATCACACATGAGTTGACTGCACTGGTTTCAGCTCTCACAACCCCGTAGATAATCTCTGGTATTGTTCGGATAGTGCGGCCTATTGATTTGCTGGGAATTGAAAACAGATGGTCGCACAACCGCAAGTGCATGAAAATCCAGTGAGAAATTTCTGATTTTGGTATTGAACAGGAAAATACTGAGGTAGAATGCTCTAATTTTTTGCTCCTCGTTCATCGGTCCCAAGTGTATGCTCTGTGGAAAGGAATCAAATTCGAGGAGGTTTCCGACAGATGAGCCATTTGCCAAGCCACATCCGGTCACTGTTCGATTTTTAGTCAAGCAGTTGAATAACCTGAAGAGGCCCTAATTTGACTCGTCTGCACTTGGAAACACCATGTGGGGAAATGGATTTGTGGATTACATATATGACGTAGAGTCCCGGTATGGCTGTACGTATAAATTCAAGCAGGGAATGACGCAATAATGAAGCGTCATTAATAGCAATCAAGCCGCTGCTAAACAGCGGCTTCACACTGCGCTATGAGGTAGCCTTCATGATGTCGTTATACAACCTGACTAGTGAGTTGGTTTACTAAGTAAGAAAACATCTGAAATGCGGTCGAAGTGCCCAACTTCATCTGTAGACATCTCCCTTTGTCACGGCACATTTCAATAACATACACCGATGAAGCAGTTTCAATCCATCTCATTTGCGTATTTCTTTAAAAAATGAACATTCTCACGCATCTACTTGAACGTTCATGGATATACGTTGACTATCACACAATCGTAAACAACCACTGCAAATCAGTTTCACAAGTTCCGTAGTAAACTCAAATTAGATAGAGAGCGGATTTTCGGCACTATCATAGACCACCCACATGTCGCATCATTAGCACACGCCACTAACTATCTTTCCCCTTTCAAAGATTACGTGCATGCCACAAACTTCCATTTATTTTCACTAGATCAGCCCCAGAGGCTAGTCAATTCAGCAATTCTTTGGGTGTGATCACTCTTATTACAAAGGTGAGTACTATTCACCTTTTATGATTCTCGACGTCCTAAATTGTGTAAAAGCGTTTACGATGGTTTTTAACGACCAACGAGCCGCGCCACCGACTGCCCAGCCTCCGCGACTACAGTCCACCTCTTCCAGTATTCTGATGATATTCCCACATGACCTTCGCGCTGATGAGATATGGTCACACCTCTCTACTTGTCTTATACTGTCTAGTATTTTATGCACAGCACACGTTTAACTGAGACTCCCTCCTTTCCTCTTCTCTCTTCTCTGGATAAAAGCATCTTATCGGCCACAATCCTATTTCCTGATCAACAGGGAGACGTGAATGTCAACTGTACATCAGCATTAAGGTAAATTTCTCTGTGGTCGATCACATCAAGGCACGCTTTACTACCAACACCATCGGCAATTTCACTTCCAAGTCAGATACTTTTGCCACCAGCCAGTATTTTCCCACTTACTCAGAACCCAGACAATCTCTAAATATTATTTCTTTAAGTTTGAGTCCTTCTGCTCAAAGTTAGTTGGGACACAACTCGCATAAACAATCATCCAAGTTGTCTGCTTTCGATCCGCCACGAACGCGCGGTTACCAGGGTCCAATGCGACAGTAAACACCTCCCCGAATATGGGCGGATTGAGGATCAGTTGCTGATATCGCATTCGCTCATTAACACGTCCGAGGGCCTCATTCGCTTTTCTTGTCCACTCGATGTATTATTATTCCGGTAGTTCTCACAAACTACATGGATGCTCACAGTAAATGAGAAATTACAATCTCAGCATATCAAGAGTTGCGGGTAAATTTACTCTATAGGAGGCCGTTTCAGAAATGGCATCGAAATTCATGATGGCGTGTATTTTGCACATTTGGGTTTTTATATATTTTGGTATACTATCAACATATAGTGCGCATACAGTCAAATGTTACTGTTCATCTTGGCACTGAATTGCACTGAGAAATTGTCGAAATCAGTCAAGATAATGCAGAATGGATACCCTCCTGGTTACCCTGGATATCCTGGATACCCTCCATGGCTAAGGAATCTGACTGTGCTGCTCAAATTCAAGTTCCTTTGTCACACAGCTGATGCAAACGAGTATATATTTCAGCTTACCATGCAGTTGCTTAAACACATCATAAACAGCGCATTAAGTTGGATTCTAGGTGAATATTCCTTCAAAAGCAAACCGATGAGCAAGAGTGTATTTATCGATATCTGTCCAATTTGTGTTCAAGCAGGAACTATGGTTGATGGAAACTTGGGAACCTTGCCTAAATAATGAGCTTTAAGAAGGATGAGACTAGACTTGGGCTGTTGGAGAGATTTCGGCAAACTCATGAGCAGTGTACTGAGTATCTATCCCACTTCAGTGGATATGCGTTCATATTACCACAAGATGTAGATCACTTCAGATTCATAACAGATGAACTTATGTAGCCAAAACGACCAGAGAGTTGGCACGCTGGCCACATGTTAGATTGGAGTGCGAAAATTCAAATTCTCAAAAATGAATGAATCCACTCAAATTCGACCTAAGTAGGCGAGTGTTACCTAATACTTCCGCAGCAGGGGACACTCAGATGATTCTGAATTTCATCTTCATAGTGAGATCAGATTGTCATAATATACGATCAGTCATGTTGTCTACGTAAAGTTTATTTCCAAATACACATACATAGGAAATCATTTTCCTAGTAGTTTATACGTTAGTCTCGCGTGATTTTTCTTGAAATTGTTTTATTTTCATGCTGCACCGTGAAACCCGCGTAATGTTTTGACGTTACTTGACCAGTTAAAGCTTCCACACTGGCTGCGTTGAGTAGGTCCGATTCCGCGGATTAATGCGTATTTTCGTGCTTATAAGAATAAATCTGTTCTCATTTTTAGCCGAATCGTATGACAAACCACTAAATTATATTCAGATACCTCACCTTTTGTCCTCAAATTGAATGCGCGTATGATTCAGTCGCAATATGCTTTGCGATCCACGCCCTGATTGGATTGTAGTCATCTGGAACTTAGCACTGATTACATAATCAGGACAACAACTAAGGAGATCTTGTTTTGACAGGCCCCACACGATGGCACTTACTTTCCATGGCGATATACCACTATGATGGAACAAGATTTGTTGTGTACTGTTGTTTGAGGCGGTAAACCGCGAGATAATTTGGTTGGCAAAAAGGAGGAAAAACACTAGGAGGCTGTAATGTGGGCCACGGGAAATTTGTTTGTGCAAAAAACACGAACCAACAAAAAGTAAACTCGTTTGTATATCATTTTGTCTTCCTCAACCCGATTTGGTCGTCATCGTCTACCCTTATATTGGTTTTCTCAAAATGCCTCAGCGTCATTTGAGCAGATAAGCGCTTCCAATTTCCTAGGGGCGGACACGCAACTGGATGGGAGCTGGCAGAGAAGTATCCGTAATGAATGTACTGTCTTATCAATTTATATTCATAAAGCGTTGGTTGTGGGTAAGTCATTTCACCTGAGCAAACTTACTACACTTACTAACGATCCAGTCGAATTTCATGCATGGCACATTACTCATTTCAATGAGGGACTGGGAAAAACGTCCCAAATAACAAACCATTTAAAGTCATGCTCAACGAACAACCCAAAAAGATTTCCCATGACCGCAGGTTCCACGCGGGGATCAACAATATTTACCAGTTGACTTATAATTTACCTTGATACGGACCAAAAAGAAACACCCGAAAAAAACTGCGGATGGAAAACGTCATGGAGTAAAGTGGCTACCATTATCCAAGCCTGCCGATAAACGCCCTGTCAACTTCGTGTTCAATGACGTAGTTCCGCCCCCATGATTTCCATTAAACTTTGATGTTTATGCCACAATGAGAACGAGTGTAATTTAGACTGAATCCGATGATTGATTTACAGGTTAACTCAGTGATTTCGCGAGTGACCCATTTTTCAACCATATATTTGTTGTTTTAAGATTAGATGGACGGCGGTCCAGATCCGTACAGGGGAGGGGCAGGAACTATTGTTAGGCGCCTTCAAAATGAAGACCTCCTATTCTAGTTATCTGAATGTAAATAGTAAGTTAAACTTTTCTGCTCCTCTGCAGAAATTTTTTAAACGTAGTTGCTGTACATCTGATGTTTATTAACATGTATCCTTCAGCATATTTCCACCCGCTTTCACTGTAGGAACTCCTGCAGCCTCGAACTCAGGTTCGTTCAGAAGAGTCGCATGCAATAGTAATATTTTTCGAATATGGTCATGATTCAGGTCGGGCAAATGATGCCAAAATATTGTGTCAGAAACATCATGAATCAAAATAATGACATACAGTTGCTTTGCGGCCTCCGTGCACTAAAATAATTTCTACTACCTAAAACGTAGACACGCATTTTGAATCCATTTGGATACTAGTGCTCAAAGTATACCCAACGCAACCAATTAAGTTCAGTAACGTTGTCGTGAGGAGCATTTTTTGCCAAAATTAATTTCAACAGTCGTGGAAAATTTTTCACATTCAATAACCATAGTTCTTTTAGACACAGTCAACGCAACCCGAGACTTACGTATTTCTGTTCGCAATTTGGAAAAATCTTAAGTATCTTTTTGTGTAATTCTCGCATTTAGCCGCATCAACCAAAATTTATTTATGATACTCTATTAGCACCACAAGACTGATCAGTCGGCAAACCCACTTCGACGAACTTCTTTTCAGGTGTCATGATTATTAACTGATACAAATTAAACCCGGGGAGACAAAAGGCGACAAAAGTAACGACAGCTGTAACAATAACTTAACTAATATGTATTCAGCAGTTGTTTTGCTTTCAGGTCGTCATTTTATGCACCGAACATATTGCTGACAAAAAGCTGTGGCACGTGGTATAGGAATTTATAAATATCACAAGTTGGGTTTCTCACCTACTAGTCGCGAAGTGAGCAGCATTCCCTAGCACACTGCAAAGCAGTAGAAGCACAATGACAAATTTCCAAAATGCGTAAAATGATTGTTAGAATATTTGTTGCCAACCCATCAAGCCCTTTGGATATTTGAATATAGTTGGCCGAATTCGAAACTGGTGGAACGCACCTTGTCATGCTGTGTTCACTTGCCTCGCGCACAACGTCGTCTACACCAAACCAATTTACGGAATTAAATAGAGATGCAATATAAGGAAACATAGTGTCGAACAAAACAAATGCAGACTGGTAGAGCAGTTCTCTAACCATTGAACGCTGAATCCAGCGCGTGTTATTCAAAAGTAAAACTGAACTTATTCAAATGCACAAACTGAATATTCATCTCTACGGTGACTACAACACTGCCACTTGCAGAGTACGCCTGGCAAGAAGACAAAGTTTAAACAGGTAGTTATAGTGGATTGAAAACATTCTTGTATCACACCATGCCCATCATTTACTAGTAATCCATTTCAGTGAGATGTCATGTCACACTTTATCGCCAGAGCTTTTGTATGCATACAAGACTCAAAGATTTGTATAGTGTTTGGCAACCAGCGCGAAATAATGCATTGATCATGAACATCAAGGATACCCCTCATATCTGAAAAGGTTGAGATGCGGGTTTTCTGCCGCCGAAAACTAAGTGGTCCACCTAAATTACCGAACATGGCAAAGAGAGCCAAAGCAAATTCCCGGACGTTCAAGAAAGCGAGACAATGAGATAAAAAAATTGGACGGTTTGGTTGCGGCAAAAGAGCAAGTGATTCTATTCCGACAAGGCCAACCACTCACGCACATTTCATTCCGAAGGGATCGATTAATGTCTCAATTTGTTGTTCACCGTGAAGAGAGTTTGGAGTGTTTGAAAGGTGCCAAAATTGCGAGTGACATTTTCTGTCTATGACTGTAATTTAAACTTAACATGTTTTAAAATAAGGATGAAAACCGAGAAATATAACCTTTCGTATTCTGCTGCATCACGCTTTCGTTAGACACAGTTGGATAAGTAAATCCTTATTTTTCGGATTAACGATAAACGATAAAATTACTGCCAACTTGACTCTAGGTCAGATCATTCGAGGATGAATCAATCAATCGCGAAAATGTTTCACCTTCAAGCATAAAAGTCCAGATGCGTCCAGAGTGCGGTGATGCAGTATTGGTAACATGCTCGCCCGGTTTTCAGATGCGCGGACATAAAATACCGGGAAGGCCAATGAGCTCTGATAAGGATGAAAACTGTACAGTAAGTGCTTTCTCAAATTACTTCAGCAAGTGAAAAAAGACGACTGGTAAAATGAAAGTCATGTGAGCGTGACTTCTGCAAAATCTAGGGATCGTTAAACTGCTTTGCGAGTGCTAATTTTACTTTCTGATGATCTCAGTATGTTAGGCATATACGTTTGCGGTCGAAACAGTTATCCAAAGGTATTCCGCCGACAACAAACGGTGGACGTAGCAAAGCCGAGCACATCACGTACACAGCAAAATAACTCTTATACTTCCTGATTCGACTGCATTACGGCTGAAGAAATGAATGGACGCCTGTCATTCCACAATTAGCTGTTCTTGCGTATTAAAAACATTAAGAAAATTTTAGACGACCTTCATGCTGCATCAGTGGAAATATTGTCTCTCAGTAAAACGCAGGGAAACAAAACAGTTGACAATCTGCTGGCTTGGAACGTAAATAATGACGGGAAACGAATCTGGCTTTTTTCCAAACAAACCATATGTTAAAAATTTTCAAGCGCGTTTCCTCAACTCTAATAGTGGCAGCAAGTTTGGTGCCATTAGAAGGGACTTATTGAACATTCGACAAAATGCAAAACATGGGAGCTGCGATGACAACCTTGCCTGCATGTACCAGTGAATTTTGGTTTGGTAGACTCATACAATTTTATAAACCTAAATTGATCTAAATTGACCTTAAAATTCGAGTTCAACCACGTATTATGATGACGTCAAACCTAGAAAGGAACTGTTGAGTCACTTTACATCATAGTGATGACCAGACTGTTTGTTGTAAATTACGTTGCTCTTGTAGTGCGTGCAAAAATGATAGTAAGAGATACTCAAACATGCACTAAATTTAACAATGTGTCAAACCACATGCCTGACAAGGCTGACAAGGTTTGGATTTTAGCTGGTGGCCGCACATTGCCCCAAATAGCCATCCGTGAGAAACTAGTGAGAAACTGTGAGAAACTAGTCCCTCGCTCTGATCAAGGCGTCGTCGGAGATGTCGCTCTCTTTCGAAAGGTGATGCAAACTCCACATAATTCCAGAGAGCTGAACGAATGTCATCGGATGACCTAGCTAATAAAATGGTCGTGTAAGAGCACAAAGCTCCTATCCGTCATTTTGTAATAGAGTAGTTCTCAACATTTATCCATTGGAAGGATTCGTTGGGCAAATTTCGAGGATAAACCTCAAACAACCAAATTTTTGACCAAATTTTTGACTAAAATCTCCGAGTTGGAATGAAATATCTGTCAGTTTTTCCTGAAAAGACTAGCAATGTTTGCTTATTGAAGTGGAGGGTTGTTGCAACTAATGACTTCCCGAATGTTTGCCCACGGTTTGGTCGTGCGGACAAAACTTCCTCAGGTCATACAGCCAGAGAGGGCCAACAATCGAACAATACATTGCACGCCTCGGCATTAAAGCATCTTTTATTTGAACTTATGCACAAAATCATATAAGTCTTTTGTTATGTTAAATTTCATGATCCACGCCATTTCCAAGCCGAACCTTGCGAGAAAAAAGTGCACTGAGCTTCTTGCTATTCAACAAATATTTCGTGAAATATGACATTCGCGGTTGTTGAAGTATCTACTTGGATGCAATGAAGTAGTTCACCTAAAAACGATGCAGCAGCCAGTGCTACCACAACGCCATGTGTGTACCATTCCAGTGTGAATAGCCATATACCATCATCTTCATCATCGACATCATGACGTCAGTTTCCAGCATACAACGTTTTATTTGCAAGCAATATTCTGATTGAAGAAAAATAAATGTAGTCTCTAAACAGGCCTGGTGGGGTCATATTTTGTTAATTCTGGAAGGCGAGTAGCACCGAGAGCACAAAATCTTTCCGTAATTTCGTTCATACCCATCTGCTACGCCAAAAACTTCCAACCTCTTTGTTTCTGCAACACTACGTTGACAACAATTCTCACCCCAACAATCTTCGGAAACAAAACGCGATAGTGTTTATTTCAGTACCATTATGTTCGCCAAACGGAAATATAAAAACGCTTCGTGTGTCGATTAGGTTAGTTTCATTGCAATTTGGACTCTGAGAGGGTGACTATATTTCATTGACTTCCGGAGCAAAGGCTACAAGCTAAGTGTATTTTGAACGCTGAATAATGATCCCATGTTTTTAGACAAAAATACTCACATGTCACCTACGTTCGTGCTTGTTTTTTTAGATGAGCCAAATGTCCTTTAGCTACCTGTTCGGGTGGCTGCACGAATAAAAGTGGGGCATTGATGATTGGAATTCTGAAACACAGTGTGACTAAATTACCTCATCACTAAATTTGACGAACCTGATATCTCTAATTGATACCATGATTCGTTAATCGGCGAGCACAAATAAACCTGCCAATAGACAGGTGGCTAAGTTGGGCTTACTGGATACATGGCGTCTACCGACGCGCCCAGTATACTTGTTGCGTCAGAATTTCATCTATAGGTACACAAAATGTTTAGTTGTCTCCTAATTAATTGCTCTCAGGCAACTGTAAACTTACCAACGATTAAATTATCACGCAGAACTACAGCCTGCACAACTAATTGCGCAATAAACTCAGTAAACTTCGCTGACGTGTTGCTCAGTCACGTATACTATATCTATCAATGTTTGTTTTGACGAAGGGACCAAAGATCACTTCTTTGGTCGCACTTCCCTGGTGACATGAGTGCATGTTTTTTATCGGAATTTTAATGTGCTGATATGTCAGGGTGGGGTATCACCTTCATCCAATGCACCTGGGAGTTGGTGTAAATAATTTGAGGATTATAGACAAGAGATTCAAGGATCCGCACAGCATACTTCGGAGTGAAACAAAACCAGTAATATGTCACATCATTTTTGTGCCCACATTATATCAGTAAAATGGCTTGGTTATCGCCACAATGGCCGTTTGTCCTACGTTGGCAGTAAGCACGAAACAAGCGCATGACATGTGCCATCTTTCAGCGATTTTAGTAAGCTTTCAGTTATTCACTGAACCAGTCAGAAAGAACTAAGTCCTGAAGAAGTATGCAAAATAATTTGATGTAACAGATTCGAAGTCCGCCGTGATGTGATTAGTTGGTCTATTCGATTGCGTTTCGACTGCAACGTAATCAGTTGTTTTACTTTATTTTCATGCTCCACCTACACACAAAATAGGACACCGATAACGAAGAAAATTAGCACAAAAGATTCAAATGTTGGTGAGAATTTTGTCTGTTTACAGGAAGATGGAAGAAAAATGGCAGATCATTCTTCGTTTTCATATGAAATTTGTTTACTCGAAATATTCAAACAACGCAGTATTTTTGTTTGCGTTTTTACAACGCATTTCAGATCCAAAAACAGGTTAAAACCAAAATTTGCATTTAGAGACGTCATCTTTGACACATATTTTATTGAAAAAATAGTCATGTTGTGGAGTGTCTCCACGTTTATGTCCTAACGATCAGCATTTGTGTTCATAAACTGATCGTATATACTTGGTATATTACAGTTTAAACTCAAGTATATTTATACACGTCATGCTGACTGACTTCCGCTGGTACACAGGTGACCTGATTCGAAGTTTCAGTCTTGTCAGCATGAGTTTACTAACAAGCAAGTTAATGTCGGTCGCCTGTCTTAAACTGCTATCGCGCAAAAAATTTTCAGCAGCACCTATCGGCATAGAAACAGTCGCTCACAAACGCATGTTGTAAGTGATTCTTAACTTATTTTACAAATCTATTTCGGTTAACAAATCAACCTAGTAGATTACTGTAATGTGGATAAATTGCCGCAAGTAATCGCGTACACCATATTTTGGATACTGGTTTCATAAATCGACCAGACGAGCCATGCTTCGTTTTATTGGCAATGCTTTTTAGAATGGTACCATGTTAGAAAAATTGCATTAGTTTTTGTAGACTCGATCAAAGTAAACTCACTATGTACTACAATTAATTTTTCCGAGAGTAGGGCGACTAGTTTGAACGCAAGTACATGTGCCGCAATTTTTTACCACCAACGATGGGCCACAGATCCAAATGCAAGTCTACTTGGATAAACATGGTGATTAGTGGGCACTACCAAACGTGGAATCGCCATTGGGCCCTTTTTCTAATATAGCATTTCAATTTCACTTTCACGTGAATTTTTCCGAGAATTATATTAGTGAGAAGATAATGCAATTTTCCCTCGGTGGTGTTGTGATGTGCGTTATCGTCAACAATTCATTTAACTCAGTTTCGGCTTAGAATGGATTTGAGCAAAATAGTTCTGGAGTACAAGCCGCTTGCATATCCTGAAGAAACCTCAATTTGGATCCGTCTAAGCGTAAAAACGTCATGTCAAGGAGACGGATTTGTGGCTTAAATATGAGACTTAGAGGGTCCCGACATAGTTATCCGTATAAATTCAAACAGAGCAATGACCGTTTATTGTGGAGACGGTCACCCCAACCAAGCCACTGGAAATGGCATGAATTTTCCTGGACGCTTCACACTGCGTTATGAGGTAGTCTGCGAGATCTGACTAATGCTTTGATTCACTGAGGAAAGAAAATTTTGAAATGCGGTCAAGTGGACAAATCTCATTCCCAATCTTTGACATACTGGTGGAAGGAGGAAAATAATTAGCTGCAAAGCCTTTTGTTGGCAGACACCAACTAAGCATTCATGAGCCTTCGGACAGAAAAGCAAACGTCTCATATGCACGTTACCTTTAAAAACATACAAAGATATGCAACATTTTAAGATGCCCTTTTGTCAATAATGTTTTTATTGATTTAGCGAATAAATCTATTCATATGAGGTTAGTTAAATACTTTTTGAATTTTACATTTCATGAAATGCAGTTTTGTTGTTGGTAGTGATAATAATCAGCTTTTTCTTATTTTACACAACAGGATGAAACAGAATTATGGTAGCAAAGATTGGTTGGTTGAACACGATTTTAATGTTGTATAATAACTACAGGGCTGTTTCAGCACTGCAGTAAAACCTATCTCTATAGACTGCTAAAAACGTCAGCATTTAAGCTACAATTTGTACACGCAAGCTGAAATACAAAACGGAAAAGGGCATGTTATCTTTTTACGTCACCTAAGTAAAACCAAATCGTTGCACATTACAGACACTTTTTGACATGTAAAGAATCGGTTTTACCGTAAAATGCAGAAAAATGTGTTGTGCTCGTTGTCTAAGGGTCAACATGTTACTCATACAAAGGCACGTTTGTAATTTGCCCTCTAAATCTTTCGTGAACTGGGTAAAATCTGCCAGTGACACGTACAACAAGGAGCATGGTGTAAAGGATATTAGGGGTAACCCTTCTCCACCCTAGTCAAAATGAAGTTCTCCATCGGTAATAAGTACGGCACCTTACGGCAGAAATGTGTATCTTGTGATAGCATGGGTACTTCCTACCGGTTTAGAAAAAACCAAATTATTGGCCGCGCTCCCCCTAACCTCATACTTGTTGCCCGGTGCGCAAACAGCCTGGTGGAAAACAGCCTGTTTAGTGGCTGCTCTGAGGCAGGGGTTAGCGCCTTGCGGTTTGAAACATCCAGACAATAAAGGTAATTTAATAGAGGACAAATAATTAAGGCAGATTTATGTTTATTTTCGTTATATCGTGAGTTGGGTTCATCTGAGAAAATCTCTCAGCGAGACACATTACCTTGATGTTGCGTGCAAAGTCACGTGAGGCTTTCGCAAGCCGACAAGAGTAGTCAGTTGAATGTATGCACTGTCATAGCCATTCAAGAACAAGTATCAATGTGTCTTATTTTCAGCAAGGAACTTCCTTATTTCGGCGAATTCAAAGGTATTATTTTTGTCACCTTGAAATAGCATGTGATGTATGTATGTATGTATGTATGTATTATGTATGTATGTATGTATGTATGTATGTATGTATGTATGTATGTATGTATGTATGTATGTATGTATGTATGTATGTATGTTATGTATGTATGTATGTATGTATGTATGTATGTATGTATGTATGTATGTATGTATGTATGTATGTATGTATGTATGTATGTATGTATGTATGTATGTATGTATGTATGTATGTATGTATGTATGTATGTATGTATGTATGTATGTATGTATGTATGTATGTATGTATGTATGTATGTATGTATGTATGTATGTATGTATGTATGTATGTATGTAGTGAGGATGCGCTTTGCACCGATGTAACCCTGAGCAATCCATTTTGAATGCCAAAGATCCGTTGGCCTAGCAGATCACTCTTCGCTTTCTGTCTGATCAAAGTAATTCCTTGGTAGTCAGTTATGTCCATGAAGTCCATAACACACAACTCTGGCACGTTTATAACTGTAGCCCTCCTCAGGAAGTAATTGGGGACAGATCAAACGAGTGGTTGCTGACCCTGACAAATATGGCTGTCATAAAGCCACTGTCGATCGTGCATGAATGCTATCGCCTTCACTGTGTAGCACCTTCACACCGAACAGAGAACCATACGACGTCAACCAACCGATTGGTTCAACACAAAAGCATGAAATTCATTCTCATATCATCCTCTCACGTAAACAAAGCTGTAGCTAATGAAACCGGAGGCACGCTGTGAGCTGATTAATGCGCATCATTAGCCCAAGATTTTGCCAGTGTTCAACCTACTGTGATGGAGCCGAGGCTTCAACCAATGTGTCCCTATTCAGCATTTATTACATGTAACTAGTTAGAGTTTGACCCGATGAAATAGAATCTGTCTAAGTTAGATGATCTTAGTAAACTTACCATTTGTGTAGAGCAAGATACTTTTAGTTGCATTTAAATCCGTATACTGATCATTTTGGCTTAAATCTTGAAAACGGCATTCACGGTTATTTTTGGCGGTGCCTAGTACTCAAGTAATACATACAGCGTAATAATGTTTTATTATTGGCCCATCAATGTTCTGTATTGCTTCAAGCAACGGTCTCTTTCTTTATACACCTAACTGTGTTTTTTATCAGCAGACTAAATATTTTTTTTCAAAATTGGAATTATCGATACAGCTTTGAGTGTCTTTCCAAGATGAATACACGGTTTGAACAGAAAAGTCGTCATTTTTAATTACCATGATATGCTGCTGCACCTTGTATTGCTTGCCTACTACATTATGTACTTTTGCTGCTTAAACACATTTGTTTGGTGCTTTGCTAAACGTCTTGTGGCAACACTGAAACATTCAAGAGGAGCATGCTAAATCTCAGTCATATGGCCACTCGGTTTGTAGAATGCTGATAAACATCTAACGCCAATATTCCCTAGTTAATTGTATTTCTTCTTATATGTTACCGATAAATCCTGCTTCTGTGGATTACTGGTCCACATTTTCATTGTATAGTAAACTTCTACAGCTTTGGATCGCAATGAAACTTCCATGCATCCATGGAATGAACGAAACGGATTTCTGTCCACATATATTGAGCGCGTTTAAAATTGTGGTGTGCTTCGGCTAGTTCGGCGACCCTCCAAAAATTTCTTCTATCCAGAGTACCTAAGTGGAATTGTTTTGCATTCAGTGTTCACAAAGTATCATACAAAATGCATCGTTCTCTGATATACCTTTTGAGGCTTCAGTGAGTTGTTCTAAAATGGTATTAAATAGCTTACGCGACTCATTTGGACGTATCCAAATATTCACCTTGAATGGCACGCGATTAATTTTCCAAGACCTATTTTCTAAGGTCTTTTCGTTAAAAATGATTTTTCAAACATTAGGGGCCATGAAAGATAATGAAGACGTTGCATATTGTTCAGGTGAAGCTGGTCTCATATCTAATCGAAATGTAACAGGTAGATATAATATGTCTTCCTGTCCAAGGAGGTGAAATGTGCAGTCTTATGATATGTTTCTGATACTTGAAAATGCCAGAAAAATTGAAATCACAGCAAATTAATAAAACGGTAGTTGTTTACTTATACGGTCTTTTGTTGTATCACAATCCACCAGACATTGAAAGAGACGCCATTTTCCTATGAACATGAATTCAGTCAAAGGCACTGTATAAAGACAAAACAAATTTGCGATTTTAGAAACAAATAAAGGGTAGTATATAGCAAGGATGTGCCTACAGAACGAGAAATACAAACACCCGTTAGAACTTCAGCACATGAAATGCGAAATTGCAAGGTAACTTATCTTATACTAAAAGCGGTCTGGAAATTCTGAGGTGGTCACTTCCGTGGTCTAGGTTAACCAGTTGAATTTGTTATTGATTCCCTTCCCAAGGATGCAAAGATTGAAACCGTCTATGTTTCCGGTAGTTTCTAACTCGTAATTCTATGTAGACTTTACAGTTTCACATAAATTGGTTACTAAAAGCAAAAATACTAACTTTTAATCTTGCAATCTCGGTTAGAAATTCCGTATCTTCTCAATTCCTGTACGTGAATAACGAACCCAACCGTACAAAAACGTTTCAGTTCTGTTTAAGCAACCTGGGTTATTTTTACCGGTATCAAGCGCAGCTGCTAACTCCAGTAATGAGAGTATCCTACAAAAGCTTCCATATCGTGCCTTAGCAATGCACATCTCATTTGACTCAAGTTGTGGTAAAGAACCTTGGTCGTGATTCTAACGCATTGCGAAAATTGGTCTAAATTCTTATAGTTCATACAACTAGTCATGCTGGTTCAAACATTTGCCCTTCAGAGGAAAATTTTGGTAGCTCAGGTAACGTAGATGCTCGTTGGTTTTTCGATGAGCTGGGAAATTTAGATGCTCGTGGTTTTTCGATGAACCGGGAAATTTGATTGCAGACGTTTCGCCACCAATCTATGTGACATCACTAGCACGCTTTTAGGAAGGGTGATGGTGCGCGGGAATGGGTCGTTGGTTGTATGTTGAGTAGTTGCGTACGTTAAAAAGCTTGCTGTCAGCTTGTGATCTTTATTGATTCGAGTTCAGTCTGGGAGTGGTCAAGAACAAAAATTAATCCAGCGTCGACTACAGTCCGGGGGCAAGCTTAGAGATCATGTGGGCGAAACAGAACACAGGGTAGAAGATCAACTAATGAAACCACACCGATCAACTAGCCTTGATTGAAAGTCAGCCCCAGCTAGCAGCAATTATGTTAACACATAAGCAACACCACTCAACGCATAACCAACAGTCCATCGCTACCAACACGACACTCCATAACTACGCACTAATGATGCCAACTCGATTGGTGATGGAACATTTGCAAGCTAATTTCTCAGCTCAGTGTCCAAGCCAATGAACATTGATCCTTCATATCAACACAGTGATCGATGAACAAATCCATCCGACGACACTTCAGTCTGTCAAATTCACCAACAACCCACACGAGGGCCATGATTGGCCACGTTTGAGCTAAAATATTGCAACATCCTAAAGGTGGCGCTTGAAACCGGTCAAGGCGTATTACTCAGCATACGTGCGAGGATTTCTCAGGTGGATTAATGAGTTAAATTTCGGCTACTCAGAAAGCACAGAAGTCCTCAAACGCCAACTGCGTTTCAACCGACATTCCATTTGCAACCAGAGTTTCCTAAAACGATTGACAACACGTGACAATGACACTCTTTGAGGTATAAGGACCCTGTCGAAATGAAACACTGTACAAAGTGCGTCTACCAAATTCCCTGTGCAGAATGTCCAGTGAAATGCATGGGCCAGACAGTTAGGCATGTCTTGATCGCGAAGCATAAACGACATGCGTGTTTTATTCCAAGAAACCCAACAGAGGTGAAAAAACTAGAACACAATTAAGCCATTGCACTCCACGCGGTTGGGTCAAACCACCAAGACAGTCCCGATGGTCCACGTGTATAACAATCAGGTATTATGTGGAACAGACTTGCGCACAGGTCAGAATACAGCCGAAATGCACCAACCGGGATGATGGCGCCAGCATCCCGTCTATCTGGATTGGACTCATCACCCACCTAAGCTAGCAAACTAACCAGATGTCAAGCAAGGATATCAAAACTTACGCATGACAGCCTGCACAACAACAACAACCGGAAGCACATTCTAACCAGAATACACACAATCACACCCACGCAAATATCCAAGCACGCTGACTCAATCTGGACCTAAAGGCCGCCGCATTTGAGTCGTATTCAATTGAGTGTAGAAATCCTCGACAAAGGTCGCCCACGGTCACCGGAACATCGGACTACAGCAACCTATTCCACTACGCTGTGTTTTGACTTAACAATTTAAAAAATCCCATACTCTAAACTAATTCTAATTCTACACCATGTTGGTAACACTTGTCGCCCAATATTCTGGGCACAATGAATCGTAGTATCCTCTCAGAAAATCAAGATAAATACAATGAATGATCTTTCGGGCAGCGCACGTTAGATGCAATACAAAGAAGGTGGAGATTCAATAACATTCGCGCCCCCACTGGTTGACGTTACCGTGGTCATCCAGCGCAAAATATAAGCCAGCAAGCAGTGTGACAAATGGGCGACTGGTTTCATGGGCACTGCAGGGAGCTTCAGGAATTGCCACGATATACCACTGGCATTACTTCAAAACCTTCTCGGGGGCCAGCCGTCCCTAATAACTGAACATCACATCATTTGGACGGATGTGTTTCGTGCAGGACACGGGTCAAATGAAGGCATGCCCTGATTGGTCAGAATGACAGCCAAGCACCTTTGACTCGACGCTTCTCGCCCCCTCACGGAGATTCTGGCACAATCTTGTGGAACACTCTGTGATTACCCTATAAACACAGATGTAATGATTCTCCTTGTGTCTCCATAAATGGCTATATAGAGCCACCGTGCCTTTTTATACACCATAGTGGGCGGAGCAGGAAGCCAAGTGACCGATACAGTGTTGCACGATCGTCCACCAAGTCACAACAAAACCACAGGATCTTACTAGTTCAATCCATGTGATTCAAGTGGACAGTCATTCTTAGAAGCTTAAGTCTTGAGCACATCTTCGACTGGGGATATGCACAGTTGGCTGTCCGGAAAAGATAAGGAAACCTTCCTCAGATCTTATTGTTGGGGCAAAAATGTGTGTTTGCTGATAAAATGCAATATGTTTTATTCAGCCATTGTGACCCACAGTGAATCACTATTTTATGCAATTTATGTTACCGAAAATAGGGCATCTCTATGGACCGTCCAACACAATAGAAATTCCTAACATCTAGAACTGCTATAGTAGGTTGAATATGACATGCAGACAAATTCAAAGTTCCCCATTGCGTCAGACAAGTCCCCCAATACCGTGCAGACGGAAGAGTGGTCGTCTCAGTTTTTTCCCTTCATCATACCAGCTGATGTTGTTTTAGCTGCCTTGAATACTTCTCAAAACGCACTGACGTCGGAATAAACGCAAAGCCATTTTGTGCCATGGAAATGCTTCTAGAGAGTTGTATGTCGCTGGTTAAACATATGACAAAAGTCACTGCCTAAAACTTACACGGAATGGGAAAGTGCTTGTTGAGCACACCTTCTCTCGGATGGAAACACATTTTCAACCCACGCGGATCCTAATGATTTTGGTCACAGCTGTTTGCTAACAGCTGTCCTGAAGCTTTAAGCTAAATTCAACTGCCACATTTTGCTCATTCTTGTACGGTCAGACTTTGACTAGATAAAGCAACCCGGTTATAAAAAGAAATTAAAATCGCACGGGTATACGCTTGCTAAATCTGCGCAGACATCTGAAACATTCATACGGAGTGTTTTTCCAAAATTTTAGTCGAAGTAAAAAAAGCTAGAGTAAGCATCCCAAGGGGTGACCAGCTGAATTTCAAAAGAGGAAGTACGAAAAGCTTTCCCCACCGTAGATGTGCCATTGAACCCAAGATTTGTCATCGGAACAATCCGCGCGTTAGAACAACGTGCTGGGAATTTGTACGAGATTGTTTACGCCTAACTTATAAAAGAAAGCTTCGTGCTGATATAACGTTTCTCCTTGGGGAAGAGACTGAAACTCAATGGCTAAAGAAATCGGAGGTGGTATGCTCACCTACCTAACGCAACGTTAGAGACCAAGTTGGAAAACCAGCTTCTCCTGGGGGTGCCAACACACAAATTCACTAATTACTGTACGTTAACCAAAATGTCTCAGCAACTAAATATCTTTTATGGTGGAAAATATGCATAAAATCCTGTACTATCCATGTGCAGATACTTCGCCTTTCGCTTGAAATACATTTTGTCTCTGTGTATTTTTGTTTAACAGTGTCCATGATGAGCATGGTAATTCATTTCTCATCCAAACTGTTTTGGCCATCATTGTGGCTATCCCGAATCCAATTGTAATCAGCCTAATCAACCTTGTCTTGTTGCCGGCTTTTGGACATTTCGCGGATGTGATCTGCATTATCGTTCCCCCAAACAAGAGACAAAATATAGACTTAATTATCATGAACTAACTCGGGTTTACATTTGAGATCATACACATTTCCATTTTTCCCGTTGATCACGGAGCGCATGCATTGTTCGCAGAATTTCCAGATCAGGGGATCAAACCACACCCAAGCATTTAGAATCAAAGACGTAAATGGTGAAAGCTTAGGTTAGGTATACGTTCAGTCAGTCACTCAGTCAATAAGCCAATAAACCTTGCACCGAATGGCGGTAGTTCCAGCCGCTTCGAATTACTTCAACTAGGGGAAAGAGAAGAGAACTAAAGCCATGCTCACAACATTCTTTTTGAATTTATTCACTGTCGGCAAACCGATTTCCTCGTCCAGTATGGCAGAAAGTTAGAACTACGAAGCAAACGTGATAGATTTTTTAGGGGCCATCATTATCTGTGTAACGCAACCATATCTGTCAGCGTCACTAACTATTGGTTAGTCTCGTCCCTCAATCCTCTCCAGAGAGGAGGCAATCACCGACGCGAGCCTCTCCCGCTTCGTTCAAACATCACGCACTGATAGACTTAGGGTTGTTTTGGTTGGGTATGTGGCGGATCAAATAGAGCTCAATGGGGCAACAGTCTCCCTGGCATACAAAGAAAACTGAATGGCGAGTTTTTTGAGTACATGTTTGCATGAAAGAATTTTGCACCCTTCGCGAACAATTTTTTTACTTGACAGTTGGATATTCAGCTAGCGACCTACGGATATTGTTATTTATAGGTGCCGTGAAACTGGTCGCTTAAAAACGATTCCTTCCTTTTAATTCCAAAAATATTCTGGTTCCTTTGAATAGCTGGGCCCTTACAACCATGTCTACATACGTGATGCTGTATTTAGGTTTCTACATGGAGAGATTTGCTATATCCAACCTATATCAATGTCGCAAAAGGATAAAAGTTTGTCAATGAGTAGCGGATTTGCTTTGCTTTCTCCCTGTATACTTACCGAATAAGGTTCCATTAAAATATATTCACACGAATTCCGCTTACTTTTCAAACACGCCGCAGAGAGTATTTAGCAACAAAATTTAACAGCGGTTACAAGGTGTGGATTGCTACCAGGCTTTCTCAACAAAATTTAGTTGAAACATCTAGAAAGCTCTCACGTTTTGGGATCCACCAGCCACTTACTTCTTGCTAGCATTCAGTTTATTTCCCAAACCAGCCACAGGCTGACTGGACAAAGAATTTCACATCACATCACATACAAAAGCTACCACAAATGATCAAACGTCTGAAGCTTGCAATCTAGAATTACTGATCACAGATTTGTTTGTCAGATCAATTAAAATATGCATGAAGCCTTGCTTAAACTCGAAACTCTTACGTAACTGGTTTTGTCCTCGGTTTTATGAGCTCTTACCCTCTGCGAATCGTAATATTACCTTTCGAGGACGACAGTTATTTCACCCACCTTATTCTTTCCCAGAATTGTTACAGAAGTAAGCACAATGGATAGCATGCATTTTTGTAAACCTGTGATGTGATTTGTTTGGGGTGCTGAACATGATAAATAATGCATGAGTGCTGGTCTGGTTAGTTCAGAGTTCCATAAAGCCAGACTTTTTTCAAATGGAGCCCACAGTCAAAGTAAAACACCAAAGGAAGGCCGGTAATTTATTTCTCACATTTATAAAAAACCGAGCTCACAGGTTCATCAAACTATTCACCCAATAGGCATCTTTTTTGAATACTCGATTTCTAGTGGTACCTTTTTTGTTTATAAACAAACCTAGAGTGAGTGATATTAGCTGCCCAGATTTCCGCCCCCTTAACTCCGCCATGGGACTGTTGGAATGAGTGTTGTGGCAGTTCGGGACATCTTTAAGGCAATAACTGGATTTTCAGAAGACATCCGCGGATTATCTTCTAATTCAGCAACTATGGTTTCATCGCCCTTAGTTGCCCTTGTCAGCACATTATTCCATATTCTACTCAATTGATTTCGTTCAGAGAGCACAGTTATTTGTACACTTGTCGGTATTTCTCTGGCATTTTAGGGATCTTGGTTAATGTGTGTTCAGCTCTCCATAGTGGTGTGATGGGAGCGCATTTTCCTTATTGGTAAAATGACCAGATCTCGTATCAAAGACTATATCCTTCGCATCAACCTCACCACAAACAGAAATTCAAGCTGACGTCTATTCTCCGCTGTGAACCAACTGTAGCCAGATGGGGAAACTGTCCCAACAAAATTACGTGGATATGAACCGACAGTAAATTGGTTCCTTCATCGTCATCTTTGTGTGACCTCGGCCCTTTAAAAATCATGCGTTTGTGCATACAATTTCATGGACAAGTTGACCTTGGTCTTGAACATTTTATACACATTTCGAGTCAGAGAAGGACTCGTTAGAATGTTTCCAAATACGTCAAAACGTGATACTCAAACTATTGTCTTTCATAGGAGCTCAAAAAGGCCTTTCAGAAAATTATCCTTGTTTTTGCTAAGTGATAAAAGGTGATGACTTTTATCTTTTACTCTGAAAAACCTTTATTCTACACGCGCGGCATTTTGGATCCTGTATATCACTATATGAAACGTGCTTTGTCGATATACGATTGGTAAATGTGGGTTACGTGGGCAAACGGTTTGAATTATCGTCAAATATCTATTCCTCAGTAGTTCGCGGGCATCGGCAAGGGGGCGTTGAGGCCATCCGACATAGAAGACATTTAACTTTAGGAGTGTAGCCAACACTATAATCAGTGGTGGTGAATGGATCATTCTCCACACATTCAGATGTAGCAAAACTCAAAGGAGCTAGATAAATTCTGGAACTCGCATTTACAAACAAACCAAAAGTTTTTATAACTTGGGGGATTTCAGTTACTCAGAATTTCAGTGAAAGAAGAAAGATCAAACAGATGGCATGATGAAAAGGCACAAAAGGTCATTTTTGATTACTCGGTTACTCTGAAAGACTAATTTGCAGACGTCAGACCATCAAGAAATGTTTTAAGGGGCCCCGTCCGGAGAATTCGTCCATGGATAGCACCTGATCAGGGTAGCTTTCCTAAGAAAACAAATCCCCATATACATCTGGACCTTAAGCTCCTAGTCGACTTAGGTGATGAATAATGGTATTGAAACCGTATATTATCCGCTGTCATCTCGTCACATGAGGCAGTGAAGCATTGGTTTTGAACATCGGTATTAATTATGATGATATTTTCTCAACTTTGATTTGGTGCTCACTTTGTAAGATTGAAAAACTTGCCCAAACGTAGGATGCCCCGATACCATTTTGAGCTTACCACCGTCCTATTAGCGCGTATCATTAGTTAATTCTTCTAGCCGAAAAAAACGAGAAACAGAAGAAATAACACCAATCCACAACAGAGTCTGGTTCTGACTCTGCAGCTCTATACCAGTGTCCAGCTGATCCTAGGTTTAGTGAACACCCTTTCATTATATCAGAGAAGCAGCTGGATGAAAACAAAATCAAAATCACACGAGTTACTTTTTGTCTTGGTGCTTTTAGGAATTTAAAGACAGCTGTGACCAAGAGAAGAGCGTAATATCAGTATTCATTGAGGGTACATGCAGAGAGGTTCTAGTGAAAATGAATTTTATACTCGCCAAAAGAACAGCCGCCAACGCATATGGACCTGCACCGGGTAACTCAGTCAAGTTGGTAACTGCCGTCTTTCCAGATGGGGACATGTTGAAAACACCTCGTGATTAGTGACACTGAGAATGCAGTGTCACACAGTGACGATGGTTTTGCATTAAAGCTATCGCCTGCACTCCCTTGCACGAAACTCCTGTAATAACCGAAAACGCTGAAGCATCTGAGGTAACTGAAATTGGTGTGTCATGGCCACAAACACATGGCTAGCTAATTATTTTAAATTTTGTCAATGAAGGTTATAGCAAATAAAAAACCACTGAGACATCAAACATGGTTTTTGAATTAAAAGAATGAAGTCTACCGGACAATAACATCAGTGTGAACGCAGTTGGTGAGAATAGCAACCTGACAAGATGAGTTAAATTAGCGTGTAAGAAGCGGTAAGAGGAAGTGCCAGTGAATAACTGAGCCCGTGGCTGGCTCTTAATTACACGCCTGATTTTTAACTGGGTGACCAGAGTGATAACATGCTAGGTGCTGGTGTCCGAACTGCTAGTAGAGTTTTCCGAGAGGTCACGTCACCCCTCGCCTGGGAAATGGAGGACTGAAGTCATCTCCTCTGGATGTCGGACAAAAGAACCCTTTGGCTATTATATTGTGTGGACGCATTCATTCATATGAATGAAGACAAAAGAAAGATACTGATATCCGCCTGGGGTAGAATCTATCATCATGAATTCGACTAATAAAAAATGGCTGTTTTGCCGTTTGGCTTCTCCAGTCAAATGCAAGAACAGCCCAGGGGGCTATACAATTGATGACAACACCCAAACGTTTTGCAACTTCTTTTATTCTCTTCTGACGTGTCATAGTGTTGACACTTCAAAGTTTTTGTCACTCAGAATAAGGCTTAAAATTTAAGTTTTTTGTTCGCATACATACCACATAGCTGAGCCAACTTAGCCTGTATTCGTGGACGAATTCTATGAGTAAATGGATTTTTATTCCATCAATGACGCGTTGCCTGTAAATTCAGTGCCAAAAACCCGCTTCCTCGCACAACACTATCCAGTATAATTTTACTAATAAAGACTCTCAGCAGAAAACATAGCAGTTAGAAATCATCAACGTCTGTCCAGGTTTAAACTTCATACTCATCGGCTAAGCATATTCAGTAGACCATTTGTATGGCACAATCACATAAAAAAATCCACCTGTACACGCCACTGATGGTACCAGTCAAGGCAAGAAGTTACCACTCTTGATTTGGGCCTTACAGCAATTACGTTATCTAATGCAAAGCGACGAATTCCCAACCATTCCTGATTCCGACCTTCTGAGGAACTCTAATGAGGCCACTGAACGTAAATTTCATAGGAAGGAAACTTTGTCAAATAAATATATCCACTCTAGTAGCTCCCAACAGAAGTGACATGTATTTAGCTATCTGACTGAGGCAACAATACAGATGTTCCACAGATGGCTAGAATGGACGCGTTAAGCACACCATTCAGAGAGTTGTTTCATGCTCCAAATTATGCACAACGCGGAATAGGCAACCACTTCTCTTAAAAGAAACATGTCCGTATTAATTTCCCACTTGAAGGACATATGACAGCTGGAGAAATTATCGGAAGACAAAATAATACGAAACATAGAGCAATCAAGATGATTTCAAATTTGCTTTCTAGCTTCCTTGTCAGGATTCGACCGAAGCAGTAGATGAATGCACTTATCTGATTGCCCATGTAAATGAGTGCATATATGCCGGTGCATTACTCAGGAGGGTTGCGCAGACCCATCGCAAAGCTCACGAATATCACTGTGCACATTTCACAACACGAATGGTTTTAAAAAGCTGAAGGCACTAAAAGCTGCCACAATTAACTTTCCTTGATACAAAATATGGGCGCTGAAGAGATCTTGAATTTACACTTCGCTTCAAGCTCTCCAATATTGTTGCACTAATAGTACTCTGCCACAGATATATTCCATAGTATGCCCAAATCATTTTTCTCAACGTGCCCGTGAATGAATTTATGAACACTGCTAGGGTAGTGAATACATTTAAATAGAGAAAGCTCCACTTTGCTGACCAAAGGTCATTGGTATAGTTAGTGACCCGTTGCCCGACCTAAAGCTGCCTCCTTAACGTGGTTGCCAGGCTCGAGTGCTGCAATGATCCCGCGGCCTATACTAGCTGAAACTTCGTTCAGGAAGGCCAAAGGGGAGCATCCAGACCAAGAGCAGCGGGACACCGTACTACGAGTAATCACGCTACGAGGTGGCCTGGTGGCAAAGTCTTACGGTGCTCTGCGACACGAGTGTAAAGGTGTTTCGCCCAGGCGACCAGCATGTCCATATTTATGGAAGCCCACGCAGTTCAGCGTCCACCAATGTTCCTCCCAAACCTCTTCTCACCGCACAAGCAAACGTCGCTGAGCCATTTGACCGTCAGTCACCTGACAGAAGGGCCTAAGGCTCCTTGCTGCCTACAAACAATAAACTAAACACTATTCTAAATCCACGAGATCCTTTCTATATAGGAGCTTTTAACGTCCGTACTCTATGTCAAATTGGCAAACAGGCTATGCTTGCTGAAACCTTGTACTCCCTTAAAATTGATGTATGCTGTGTCTCCGAAACACGCATACAAGACCCGAGCGTGGTTCTGCATCTCAGAACGCCAAGGATGAACTCAGCTCTTTCACATTTCTCCCTCCATGTATCCGCTGACCCAAAAGTGATGCCTCCTGTAATATATGGCGTGGGAGTCGCACTCAGCCCCAGAGCTGAACGCGCTTTGCTGGATTAGATCCCAGTGAACAGTCGTCTCTGCGCCGTCCGGTTATCCAGCTCAATCAAGCTCGGTGCTTTTCGTCATAAAAAGCGGTGCCTGTTTGTCGTGTCGGCTTATGCCCCAACGGACTGCAGTCCTGATGCGGAGAAGGATACTTTCTATCAAAAGCCATCCGGGCTCATTCGTCAGGCGAAACACACTGACATTGTGATCCTCGCAGGCTGTTTGAATGCTCAAGTAGGTCGTCTGAGCTCCTTGGAATGACATTTGGGGGTCGATTCGGAGTTGATGCTCACCGCACAGACAACGGAGATCGACTCCTTCAGTTGTGTGTTGATCACGAAGTGCTTCTGGCAAGTACGAACTTTCAACATAAACGTTCCCACCGCGTAACCTGGTGGCCTGGTCTGTCTGTACCCAGCCCTCTTCAAGGAAGGCGGAAAATCTCTGGTGACCCTTCTGAAGAAGCTGATTGGTACTATATGTGACGAAGGAAAAATGCCTGCAGAATGGGGCATGTCGACAGTTAGCCCTATCTTTAAAAAAGGAACGTGGACGCCATGTGAAAACTACCGTGGCATTAGCCTGTTAGCAGTGGTATCGAAGGTGCTCTCAGGCCTTATCTTTCGAAGGTTGACTGAACACAGCGAGAGACACATCCATGAAAACCAAGCTGGGTTCCGTCCTTCAAGAGGTTGCATCGATCATATCTTCGCCCTCCGACAGATTCTGGAACAGCGACACTGCATCCAGAAACCAACAATGGTCGTGTTTCTGGATATGAAAGCTGCCTTTGACTCTGTGGACTGCCAAGCACTATGGCAGTGTCTGTGGAGCCAAGTTGTCCCCCACAATTTCTTGGCCTTCATTACGGCGCTGCACGCCAATTCCCGCGGCCGTGTAAAGGTCTACGGGAAGCTCTTTCCTGATTTCACCAAATCAAGTGGTGTCAGGCAGGGTCGTCCTCTTTCACCTTTGCTCTTCAACTTCGTCAATGATACGATCATGGAAGACTCACTACCAGCCTCTAATGCCTGTGGGGTCGATGTGCTGCCTGAGCCTCCACTCACAGACATCGACGACACAGACGACATAGCTCTTCTTGGATCCGACCCCGTCGTAATGCAAGCAATATTAAATAATCTAAACAATTCTATCTCGCGGTCTGGAATGCGCTCAACACCTGCAAAGTGTAAAGTGCTACTGCAACACTGGTCGGGCTCAAACCCTAGCCTCATGCTTGCGGATGAACCGATCGAGGAAGTAGACAAATTTGTTTACCTGAGCAG
>NW_008751813.1:608335-622817 GCF_000715545.1 Opisthorchis viverrini
CAAGCTGGGTTCCGTCCTTCAAGAGGTTGCATCGATCATATCTTCGCCCTCCGACAGATTCTGGAACAGCGACACTGCATCCAGAAACCAACAATGGTCGTGTTTCTGGATATGAAAGCTGCCTTTGACTCTGTGGACTGCCAAGCACTATGGCAGTGTCTGTGGAGCCAAGTTGTCCCCCACAATTTCTTGGCCTTCATTACGGCGCTGCACGCCAATTCCCGCGGCCGTGTAAAGGTCTACGGGAAGCTCTTTCCTGATTTCACCAAATCAAGTGGTGTCAGGCAGGGTCGTCCTCTTTCACCTTTGCTCTTCAACTTCGTCAATGATACGATCATGGAAGACTCACTACCAGCCTCTAATGCCTGTGGGGTCGATGTGCTGCCTGAGCCTCCACTCACAGACATCGACGACACAGACGACATAGCTCTTCTTGGATCCGACCCCGTCGTAATGCAAGCAATATTAAATAATCTAAACAATTCTATCTCGCGGTCTGGAATGCGCTCAACACCTGCAAAGTGTAAAGTGCTACTGCAACACTGGTCGGGCTCAAACCCTAGCCTCATGCTTGCGGATGAACCGATCGAGGAAGTAGACAAATTTGTTTACCTGAGCAGCTGTATCAGTCCCGGTGGTGTGGCGAAAGATGAATTTTCCATCCGGATTTGGAAGGCCAGAGCAGCTTTTGTGAACCTACGCCACCTCAGCTTCTCTGTCAAGGGTCGAGTTTACAATACTGCGGTGCACTCCATATTACTATATGGATCAGAAACCTGGCCGCTGCGCGCTGAGGACGTCAAAAGACTTTCACTGTTTAACCACCGATGTCTTCGGAGCTTTGCCCGAATCTGGTGATAACACCGGATCATCAATGCTGTAGTAGGTCGAATGGTATTCAGGAGAAATAACCCACCCTCGATAGATGAACTGACTCGGCCACGTGCTGCGTATGCCAGTCGACCGACTTCCTCGAAGGTCTGTTTTCCTACAACCACGTATAGGGCGGGAGAGAGCTAGAGGCGGTCAAACAGTGACCTGGCAGCGAAGTATGGAAGCCATTACCAGCAAACTCAGCTGTGCTGGTCACTGCCATCTTCCTGGATGGGGACCCCGAGATGGGCCACATCAGTGTCTGGAGATATCGTCAGACATGGCCTAGTCACGCCCTCAATGGCGCTCGTGCATCCAAGCTATTGCCTTAAATGTATAGCTCCATTTTCAACCCCCCACCTGACAACCCACTGACAGTGCTGGATCTATGCACCAAGTTATCATCTCCCGCCTGCACTGCGCAGCTACCTAATCCACCTCCCCGAATCATCGTTGAACGAAACTGCGGCAGTTACAACCCCTGTACGACGAGTACACAGTTATTACAGCTAGCAATGAGGATGGTGAATGACCCATAGATACTTCTTACTGTCCTAAACTAACTGCACTCAAGTACCATGAAGATACTTACAACCTCCAAGATTATTTTCGAAAGTGTATATTTTTTCCAGAAAACGAAAGCAAGTTAACCATCAAACAAGGTGGCCAGAAGTAAAAATGTCATCCCAGTTCATTTTCCAGTGGACTGGAATGTTACCTGGATCAAAGAAACCATGATGAATTTTAGCGATGCTGTGAGTTTAGTGCGTGTAAAAATTCACGAAAGCAATATATATGTTACTTTGCAATAAATGTGTGCCATTAATTCTGAACGTCAATTCTTGGTTTTTTTTCTCATTTTGATAGTGTAATTCTGCTCTAGAATTCAAACCACAGTAAACTGTTTGTACCATAAAATTCTTCTATGTGGATTGGGAATTTACGATAGTACTGAGCGTGAGAAATGAACATGGGCCGCTGTAATGACTCAACGCATATCAGAAAGGGGTAGCTTAGTTCAGATTAGATTTGATCAATTAGGTTAGAAGCCAATTTCCTAAAAGTGATTAACCGAAACACGAAATGCAATCACTCGACTCCTAGATACTATATTTGCCTACAAAATATTCAGCTGAAAATGATTATTCAGTACTCAAACACCCACTGCTCAACGGCACAGCACATTCGCTGAAAGCTACATAGTGAATTACTGCAGCAGGGTAAATTGAACAGTAGTGGTGAGCAGTTAGTAGGGTATAGAATTTTGGAAATTGAGTATGGTTTGGACTCCAGGAACATTACTACTGTAATAGGCCGCTATTTCTGCTGTAAAAATATAGGTCTGTTTAAAACAGTGAAAGAATGACGATTAACCAAATATCATTCGCCATATTTCTGAAAATTTAGATATTATTCAGACACAAATGCTTTATAATGAGGTTTAAAAATCTGTCAAATTCACACCTGATACATTCCGGTTTCCAGAAGTGGGGTTTCCTATTTTACGCTTGAAACGGGTCGTTGGCGTGGACTGGAGTGCGCATTTTTCTGATACTTTTCAGTCATAACATGGATTACCGTACTTGGACAAGCAACTCCCCAAGTGTAGCTGTTCGCGCAGTTTTCTAAGTGAAATATGAGAGATGATCCCGTCAGATTATTCAAATTAATATTTTATCTTTGTGTGCATACAGTACAGAGGTCTACTTGGGATGTTTGCCTTAATCTGTAATCCGTTAATTGAAAGCTTTAGGGCTAAACTGGTATCAACTAGTTTATATTGTCACGCATATCGTGCAACCAATCATTCTGGAGCACAAACGGTGAGCTATTTCCTTACAAGACTGTTTGAATTGGCTTTGTTTTGTTTTCTGAACATGAATATTGTTCTGAATATGATCTTTGCCATGCGGGTAAATCATAGAGTTTTCAAACCTGTTTGTTTTCGGATGGCAAATTTTACTCAGCACAACACAACCATTTACTTCCATTTTCTTCCGGTGCACTTTTACCGGTAGTTGATTCATGTTGACGTGCTAGGCCGCATTTAACCTACAGGGGCCATTTTCGTGACTTTCGTGCACTGTTGTATACCATTTACGCAATATTTTTTTCCAAACAGAAAGCACAAGAATATGCCAAATGAGTGCTCTACGTAATCTTTTTAAACTGACTCTTTTGTGTAGTAAGACTGCGTAAAATAGACGGGAGTGTTGCTTCATCATTGTGCATTTAGACACTTTTCATACGGTTTATATATCCATCAATACATTTAAAGCCAACCAAACACATTTGCTTGGATTAGCTATTTGGCGATTGTTGCAAAATCTTGCGGGAAACTGACACACTTCTTGTGGACATTTTGTGGATAATCGTTACACGTTGTTATTTTTGACTTCTTACCTGCGCATTTGTCGATATCTGTTTGTCTACAAGGGCTGAAACCAAAATTAAAATACCACTCTTGTCGGTTGCTATTCAATATGACAACATGTCTAATCGGTATAGTTCCGCGCACGCGCATGTACACGAAATCAGGCCCGCATTAGTGATAAGATGGAAACACCTTGAAGTCTCAATCGAAGTTTGCGCCTTCAGGGGAGAAACTGAAAGAAAAGTCACTACACAACCGTTTGATTTCGGACGGAAACCACGAACGTTGAATGCAACCTCAGTCCTGTTGGTTTATTTGGATTGTTACCCAGCAGGGTAGTCTAATGGCAATCGCGTTACATTATTGACAAGACTCAACAGACAGTATGGATGCACCGTTTTTTGATTATTTGCGACTCGCAGCCGAAATGTATAGTGTTTGAATACTAAGCTCAGATTTGCAGGCGTTAACCAATTCATGGTTGGTGACTTCCGCTCTATGGATCGTTGTCAAAATGGATTGCGATGCTGATTTTTACGACAGTAACATTGTTCACAGAATACCTAGTTGTAGATTGTAAACAGAATATGATATATGACCAGCCAGTGATAACTGTGTTGCTGAGATCTATTTGAGGTAACTTGCCTCATTAACAAAATACGTGTAAACTAGATTTCTGAAACGTAACTGCTAGCGATATTAACCTACTGCGACATAACGAAGGCTTTCCTTTGCATTCATCTGGATGTATGCGATCGGGGAAAAATTAAAAATTTAATGTTCAAGGCAATTGTATTTCAACTACACGAAATCTTTTACCTAATTTTTCAACTTTGTTAGAACGTTGCATGTGTGGTACAGCGTTTCCGCTTGGGAAGTAGATTGGATTATACTAGTATTTTTCTACATTGTTATGTTTCACGTACTCGACCCATTCTTTAATTCCTCAAAATATATACAGAATTTTACGATGAATATTGCACTGATCACTATCCATGCTGAACGGGATCACGATGAGTCTATGGTACATATTATCAACGAATATACATATAGCCGCCTTCCAAATCCGGTCTTTTGGTCAAACATCTAGACGCATGTGCAGAGTAAATCGGCTGTATGCAGGCCCCTGACGCCACTGAAGGCGCGATGGAATAAAACTGGGTGGTAAAGAGACAGCTGTTCCAGGAGATTATGGCATGAGACTACAAACTATTCATGTGCTAATGAATGCAAATAAAAATAGGCTTACTCACCAATGCAGCCAGCTTAAGTCTCCATGACTTCATTGTCGACTGTCCGCCCCTTTTTACCCTCGTTGCCTCCCAAAAAGCCGACTTCAGAGCAATCCATTACAAACAACTTCAGGTAGTCTCACCTACAATTGGCAGAATACAAACGAGCTTCGGCCTGGTCATGATTTGTCACTCTTGATTTTCACTTCTTCCAAAATAAGTGAAATATATAGATACATTAAACCAAAAGCACCCATCACGAACGTCACCTATTTACGTTTGTTCCAAGAACACCCAGTCTCCGTGACTCCAACTTACTTACTCAAAATTTTCGATTAATTTCTGTTTATTTTTGTTGTCTGGACTGTCTGGATTTATGTCAGGCACACACCAAAACTCTTGTTACACAGTGTTCAAACTCTATACAGATCATCGGTCGTTATGATAGTTGAAAATCAGTTTTTCATTGTTTTTAGTTCAAAACTACATATTTGTAATGGACCCCTAGACTTTCATTTGACATTGACATCGAGAAAACTTAACTGTCCATTCTGATCTGACTCAATTATAACCTTGTTATTAGCATGAACTGAAATGTACCTGCTTCGCGCGTCTGTTGTGCCGAAAGTTTTGTCGGCAATTGGGAAAATGTCATCCACGTAGAGACGATACAACGTTACCTGTGCTAATGCAAATAAAAATAGGCTTACTCACCAATGCAGCCAGCTTAAGTCTCCATGACTTCATTGTCGACTGTCCGCCCCTTTTTACCCTCGTTGCCTCCCAAAAAGCCGACTTCAGAGCAATCCATTACAAACAACTTCAGGTAGTCTCACCTACAATTGGCAGAATACAAACGAGCTTCGGCATGGTCATGATTTGTCACTCTTGATTTTCACTTCTTCCAAAATAAGTGAAATATATAGATACATTAAACCAAAAGCACCCATCACGAACGTCACCTATTTACGTTTGTTCCAAGAACACCCAGTCTCCGTGACTCCAACTTACTTACTCAAAATTTTCGATTAATTTCTGTTTATTTTTGTTGTCTGGACTGTCTGGATTTATGTCAGGCACACACCAAAACTCTTGTTACACAGTGTTCAAACTCTATACAGATCATCGGTCGTTATGATAGTTGAAAATCAGTTTTTCATTGTTTTTAGTTCAAAACTACATATTTGTAATGGACCCCTAGACTTTCATTTGACATTGACATCGAGAAAACTTAACTGTCCATTCTGATCTGACTCAATTATAACCTTGTTATTAGCATGAACTGAAATGTACCTGCTTCGCGCGTCTGTTGTGCCGAAAGTTTTGTCGGCAATTGGGAAAATGTCATCCACGTAGAGACGATACAACGTTACCCGTGCAACGAGTGCGTCTAACTTTTGAGTCTCCAGTTTGGCCGTGAAAACATCTGCCAACATGGGACCTGGAGAAGAATCGATCGTGACCCCGTCCTTCTGCCAATAAATTTAATTGTCAGAAGTAAACCTAACATTGTAGGGGTAAAGGAGCAGGAGTTCCGCAAGATTCAAGATGGGAATAGCCAATATCGTTACCGTTGAATTCAAGCAGGCCACAAACATTCTATTGTCTCAGTGAGTGGTATGTTGGTAAACAATGAATCGACGTCCAGGTTGTGCCGGCACTTTTTTTCTGATTAGTTCTAACAGACCGACAAGCCATTTAACCAAACCGTGATAAAAATAACCAGACATATCAAGGATGGGCCTGAGAGTTAGGCCGGATTTAGGCACTTTTAATAGACAATAAAGTCGAAGGATTGTTGCACTAGTGGGGCAAATAAGATCAAAGGTATTGACGTCAATGTTTCCGGTTCAGAGGAAGGTGCTAGCATGGATAGCTGATCATATGGATTCTCGAATCGGACTTCAGACTCGAGCTGGCAGTTTCACCGCTTAGCACAACAGCGTTTTGGACCTTGTGACAACGCATCTAAAAGGGTAGTGTCCAGCATTAACGAAGAGGTATTGCGCACTTACCTTCCTGGATTTGTTCAAAGCTTGGTGCATGGTGCCACTGGATGAACCCGTGGCATCCGTCCGTTTGGCAATAATTAGTTTTGTACTGTATTTAGTTCAAAACTACGCATTTCTGATGGACACTTTGAAAACCCAATACTTACCCTCTACTGCAGTCTACACACCGATGTAGAATTCTATCCTTTCCGTATGACACAAACGCATAACACGAGCAGACGTGATTAACAGAGCAGCAGTGTGCTGGAATGTCACGCATCCGTTCGGCTCGACCACATATTTTGAGGTATTCTTCAACGCTACTAATATCATGATATCTGCCCGTGTGGTTTCCAGTGTTTTGTGAAGTGAGGTTTCCTTCCCGACCTAATTTCTCTCTTTTTCAAAGGCCCAACGAAGTCGAGTTTCTTGTATTAGTGAATACAGCCGGTCATTCATTAGAACGAAATTTGCGCTGAATCATCCGGTCTTAAAGGGACATCCAAGAACTGAAACGTAAGGTCTGCTCCCGATACAAACGTAAACTATGTAGCCAGAATAGCAAAAACTAAACATAGTTGAAAGACCTAGTATTCTCTGACCGAGTGGGCCACTTAGGCCTTTCATTTTTGCTTACACCAACAAAGACACTTCCGCAGATATCGCGTTTCAACTAGACCATGAGTTCAAGCCTTGACTGTTGCAGCCTAACATAGTTTGAATCCAAAAGATCATCCTGCCAATTTCACGTGATTAAAGGCGTGAGTGATCTCGTAACAGCCGTATAGTAACGATTAATTGGGTCTGCGCTTGATATTGGTGTCTGCAAAAAAGGCCGCAAGAAGATGTAATAATTCACGCAACAGCCATGATAGATTTAACTCCAAGGAGATTAGCCGTGTTATGGCACCGTCTGAGGATCAGCAGATATTCATAGTTAGGTTAGACGTTCTACAGACCAGTCTCACGCAACAAGTGTGTCGTATTCAGTTTTGAGATTGTGCGTCGTTTTGATCTCTAGCAGTCGCAATCATGGCTGTATTAACTTAACTATCTCGCTCACTCCAACAGAGCACACTAAACCAAATACGCTCTAATTTTTCATTAATCAAACAGCTTATAATAAACTACGCGGCCGATTATATCTCTAATCAGACATAACACCAGAATCCAACATAAGATAAGGAGACGTCTCCAAGTGTATTACTTGCTCCATAGTAAGTGTTCACCTCTGGAGAAATTGCCAAAATTCTACATATCTCTAACAAGAAAATCAGACATAACACCAGAATCCAACATAAGATAAGGAGACGTCTCCAAGTGTATTACTTGCTCCATAGTAAGTGTTCACCTCTGGAGAAATTGCCAAAATTCTACGTGTGCCACATTCCGACCCAGAAACCGTGTCTGACCTGTAACCTAAAAACCGAACTTCCGAATGTGGAGTATGACTGAGTGATCGAAAAATCACATTTATTTAGCTGAAAAGGCCCGAAGTGGTAATTTAACAAACGAGTGGCGTGATCGCAAAGTACGAGGGATTTTTATTCAGTGATGCGTTTGCTTGTCACAGCATTGATGCAACCCAGCATGTTTCCCTGCATGCACCACTATCGCTCAAACTGTAACGCTCTTTTAGTAAAGCGTGGCTAACTAATATGTTAGCTGTAAATTTCAATAAATTGACGATCCCTGCCATTCATTATAGGTTGGTTGGGCCATATCGGAGTGCCACGTTGGTTGTTTTGGCCTGATGATTAGACAAGTTTCAACAGCAATACAGGTCGCATTGCCGTTGGGCTCGCTCATTTGTAAGTCTAGTTCAAAACACTTGTCCAGCAACTCAACTCCGCACTGACAATGGCACCACGACTGGTGATGAAACGTTTGCAACCCAGCTGACAAGCTCGGTGAACAGACCAACAACCAAGCAGCGCATCCGGATTACGTATATTCCACGACATGTATGATTCGTAATTATGCCAGGCATTTGACTCAGTGTCGGTTATGGCTGTCTGTCAAGTCGTTGGTGGTCAAATACAAACTCTAGAGCACCGAAATGTGTGCATTCATTCCTATCAGGTATTCGGTAAGCTGCGTGAATTTCGCGCTTGAGAACCATCCAGTAATCAACAAATGCTTATGTGGCCGATGAATATCAAAAAAGTCCATGAAGTGCAATCAATCATACTGTTCGAGAACAGCGCTATTAAGGTCTACAGGGACATTAAATGGTTTGTTGATTCGATTTGTCGACTATTTCATTTTTAACTCTTCGTCTGTCCGCTACCTCACTTTTATGAAGTTATTTTGAATGCATTCATAAGTGCCATATTTCACTTGGTTGGTATCCGTTAACCAATTTTGGTTTCATTGGTAGATACACCGCCAAATCTGAATGGGCGTACCGATGATGGAGCAAGAAATGGCTCTCCATGGCCAACCAGACTGAAAAGTGAAGAACGCTATAGATGACCAGCTAGGCTTGTGATGTCTTCAAGGACCTACCGAATGTTCTGTTCATCCTCGCAACTTGATCTCTCTGGATCACACTAGGAATAGGCTAATTATCTGATATAGTTCAAACCGCGTATGGTACTTGCTACCGCGCTGGCCGGTTCATTGATGTAGCTCAGCATGACGGGCCATTCTAGAATCAAATACTGGGCCTCATGATCCCTTGGTAAGTCACACGGTCCGCCTTTGTTTGCAATATATACATTTATTCTAACGCATACATAAAAAATTAGTCAGGTGGACACAACAATCTTTATTTTCATGCTTTTGTGACGAATATACACGCTGAAATTTGCTTTGAGTATCCCGGACAGAATTTGACACGCGCGAATTTATTCCCCTTGGCGTAGACAGGCGAATGGAGGCTGCAAAACGTATATGATACGGTAACTTTGGAGCGGTGCGTGATTGAGGCTGCATGGGCACTATCGCGCTTTGGATAAAGGTACCTGTCTGATGTGCCATAAAAACAACGTTGAAACGAGAGTTCCCAGTGTAGTGTAAGAAGCATGTTGCGCTTAAAATCTTCCTCGTGGTGCCATAAAGTGCTAGTGAAGAAGACTTGTTAACTTCAAAAAGCGTGAACAAATAAACCTTGCTCGATTTGGTTGGTTCCTGCCATCTCCCTTATAGAGCAATGAATTTCGCACTAAACGAAAATCATTCTCTGATATTCCAAAAGTGCCTTTACTTGCGCTAATTATCTGACCTATATATTTCTGGTCCAATGGAACGGTGCTTCTGCGTCGGACCAAGGCTGCGATCTGACAAAGTACGCGCGAAAAACCGCACCGCGTGGTTTTAATTCAACATTTTCTAATTCTTTTATCATAGAATGTTCAATTATTATTTGATTTGTGCGAAAAACATCCAAATAACATTGGATCGACGATTACCAGGACACAATGAAGGACTCATCACAATAGACAAAATGCTGCATCGGACTGAATATTTGTGAACGTCACATATATTTATACCACAGTCTATAGTTTGATCAAAGATGTCCCCAAGGGTACGCTTCGATAGATCACCCAGAGCTGTACCACATTTGGAGACCAAAAAAGACACCACAGAAACGGTGTGCCCTTTGAAAACATTTTCAGAAATCTTATGGAATTCAACGTGTACTGACTTAGGGGTAGGCAGTTTGTCTTTCGCATCCCCATTTCGCCTTTGAAGGCAGCGCTCATATGAACCTTTGCACACCAATCGAGAATAAACCTGAAACTAGACAGTTAAGAATACGCTAGTTAGCGTATTGCCATTAAAAACGTGAATATGTAGGATTCTGTGGAGATCTATGTTGTCGTCCCATGTCTGGCGTCCGAGAAATCCAAACAGTAACTGTTATCCCATTTTGAAAGTAGCAATTATAGATTTTTCACTGGGTTGGACAAAATTATATCACACTGACCAGTATTGGAAACAATCGAACATTCAGACTGTTCGATGTAATGATGGGACCAAAATCAGCTTCCCTTTTGTTGCCGAAAAATCAAATCCAAGGGTGTGGCTTCTATTGGACCGGGTGAGATTCACTCATCTTGAAGGCAAGTTATACCGGTATTGAAATTGTTTTACACAGCTGATTAGCTCCTCCAAGGAAGTCAACCGGAGTGCAGATAGGCCGTTATGTATTATGATACAATCACTTACAGTCTTGCTTATTCAAGTCTACAGACAAATACTCAAAAGAGAGTGAACTAAACAAAAAATGGGCCAAAATAAAAGTGGTCGTATTTTAGGCTGGAAAGTACGCCAACAGCCCAACAGGTAGGTTAATTTTTTTTACTGAATTGTGGGGTTCACTTGCACAACTCTTCAACTTTCGCGTCTTACGTTTTAAAGTTGTGGTATGTTTCCTCCAATCCGACTCGGAACTGTCATTTCGACGTATCAAATCCCTTCGCAACCGCAAGCACAACTCACTTCCGCACGTTTCTTTTTTTCTCTCAAGTTTTACACTTACACCAACATTACGTTTTGTGACGTGCTGAGGAAGGACTTTCGAATCACTTTCTTAATCCACCAAACTTTTAAACTACCAATTTCGAAATGAGAATCAACAAAGCCTTGTTAGATACCAGTTGATCTTCGTAACTTACAATTATGGTTTTTACTGTAAAATATTTCTTTGAAAAGCATATACTCTTCAACGTGAAGATAAATGCGCCTAGCTAACAGCCTTCTCAATGAGGGCAACTATAAATGGTTCATCACATTAGTGTTCGGAGAATTCTTCATTGTATTACGTACAATCGCGTGGCCTCAGTTGTTCTAAACGAAAGCACCCCAGAAAAAGAAGGAGCCGAATCTTGTTTATAAGGAAATAAAGAATTTTCCTGAAAAAGAGGCATTCTTGACTTTAAGGATTTTTCCTTCCACTCTATTCTTAATCATTCTACTCCCCTTTAACATTCTCCTTCGATGAATCATGCTTGGGGTTGAGTTCAAATTTTTGTTTAGTAGAATAATTTAGAATTTTCAGCATGATTTTATAATGCAAGTAAATTAGTTGCCTGAGGCAACTGGTTACGGCCGTAAAGCATTAGAATGTGGGTTCCGGTTTGTTGACAAGCAAATTCAAGGACCAGCAGAACGAATGAACAAAAGAGCAGTTTGCGTTTGCTGCATCTTTCACTCCTTAAGCATCTTCAGCTTACCGACTTTGATTTGCATTGACACTCATCTTCAAATGGCGTCGGATGCCAATCGGGTTGAGCTGTAGTTACCTCCAGGATGAATATGTTGCCTGGCGTGGAACAAATTCACCGTCCTATCAGAGATAAAGTGTTTGGATAAGTTTAGTTGATTTGTATTGTGAAAACAATTTCCCGCTTTGAGTAGCACACTGGGTATACTTTCTAACTGGTCGTTGACTTCTGACGCCTTGCAATGCAGCAGGCTTTCAAGTAGCTGGTTCATTGGCTATCTGGGTTCGTGAATCTCGCGGTGGCTAAGTGAGGCGCGCATGTTTCGCTTATACTTCAAAAGCTCAACGGAAACGCACAGCAGTTAACTGCATGATGAGCTTACACGTAGGTGTTCCAGAAGTAACGGTAGGCAGTGAGTGATCCCCTCTACAGGAAGTTGATCCGAGGCTGGTTCGTTTGAGGGCGTCACATTCCGGATGCATGTACCACAGGGCATCAGTCTGTGATCGAAACAAATCTGAAGCGGGTAATCTCCGTTCTTCGGGTGTCTTGTGTCCAGTCCAGTACCACCACCCAATCAGGCCTGAGCAGTGCTTGGTCTACTCCCCTGCGCGTTTATGTCACCAACAACCACAACGACGTCTGAGCTTATGCCCGTTGATGAAGTGCAAATATATTGCCACAGTCCGTTAGGACTTAAACAGACTCAATGAACAGAAAGAGATGTACTTCACTCTCTCGATATTCTTTTGTAGACTCTGCTATATACTCAGAGACAAATATCACCGGGTATTCAATTGGGTGGAGACACTCCCTCTTCATCACCCAGTTCAATATACACGCTGGCATACCCAACTACCTTGGCCGCTACACCTCCGGAAGCACGTAGCCGGAGCCCGGAAAGCAGCGAAGAGGCAATCAGCCCAATTACAGTATTTCCTTCTTATATCCTTGCTATTGACAGACAGTGTACATCCATGCAGAGGGAATCCAGCTTGCAAGTGAGAACCATATGCTGTGCTGGTTGCTTTAGTGTGAGACCACAAGAAGCAAAAAAAAATAAACTGTCTATGAGGGTCTGAAAGCAGACCTTGAAGTGATTAAGGTTTCTACTGGAATTGGTCAGACAGAATCTGCAGCTGTTCACGGCAAATTGGCCCTTGGACCAGCGGAGTAATAATAAAGTGGTATGAAATGGTACAAGGGTCAATTTTTGAAGGCCCAAGATAGGAGGGGTTGGTAGTAGAACGTTTTGCTTTCCAACCGTGCTGTAAGCAGTAATTAAAGAGATAAGGGAGCTCCACTCATTCGCGAATTTGTCGTCTCCAACGATAGGCTGAATTCTTCGAAGAAGATTGAAATTGAACCCCAGTAGCTCACCCATCACAAGGACTTGCTGAACCCGAATATGACGTCTAGTGAGCGTGTGTAGCTTGATTGCTTCAGCAAGGAAAAACAGAGCACGATGTCTAAATTGTTCGGACCATGCACCCCCTAAAGGTAGAAAGCCTTCAGTGACCATCCTGACGAATTAACTTCAAAGGATCTGGTTTTAGGAAAGAATACTGACAGAATGACTTGCTTCATCAGTGATTCATTCATTCAAAACGACGTCGAGTGATACTCATCGTAACATCAGTCTAGTAAGCATAGCTTCTAACGTTCATCTTGTTCTATCCAATGGAGTATGTTGCATCAGTTGAAGAGTCAGAGTGGCGAAAACCAGGATAGGTTTCACCAGTGCCGTGGTTGCACCAATCATATCATCACTTTGTGACAAGTACTGTAGTGCCACCATTCCTCCTGACTTTCTTGATTATTCATCTACGCTTGACTCTTTTGGTCATCTGAAACTGTGAAAGTGTCTGAAAATGATGGGCATCCCCCTAAATTCTTTTTCCCTATGAGGGCTATAAATGTCTTCTCACTTGGGCGCTTATGTGTTTACGCCAAGTTTTCTCCTGACCTCACACCCGGTGGGTCAAGCAAGGATGTACTCTGTCGCACTTTCTCTTTGAATGAGTTATCTGTGTTTGTCAGATCTACCTAACTGACTCTGCACCTTTTAGTACATGCATTTGTGGCAGTTGCTGTAGTTTGTTATTATGTGCTCGAAGCTACCGAAACGTAAATGGTCAGTAGTACATTCACGTAGATTCACTTCGGATTCGTGTAATTTGTGCGTAATAACTATCCAATCAGTAACAAAGTTTCACGTGCCGCTGTATACCTAACAACTCTATGAGGTGAACTCAACCTGAAGGACTACGATGGCTCAGATCGGTTAGCCAGTGATATGTTTGAGAGGTGGACCTGTTCATTCGTTTGTTTTTGCCGCTACCCTGATAGTTATTGATTTATTTTGTAGTGGTTCCTTTAGGTGAGTTAGAAATTTTGTGACGTCTTTAGTGAACAGTCTTCCTAATAACCTGGGTCTGGAATAATTTCTTGGCGCTGTAGTCACCCCTAATTCACAAATTCAAATTTTGTATTGTGCTACTCGCCAGCAAACCATCTGTAAAATCACAGAGAAATCCCCTGATGCGCCTCCCGCAGCTGAGATGGCCAAAATATTCAAACTTTCGGCAAAAAATGAGACGACTGGAGTCCGAGATCAGGAAGATACATCGCTCATAAGCAGAACTGCATCTACTATTCGCTCAATCACCATGGGCCTATCGTGAACGGACTCTGCGTGTACAATAATCACTAATATCAAATGACTTACAAATGCGCCGTATTACCCCGATTATTGATGCCCTTCCCCCCCCCCGAAATCTGGGAGCATAAATCCTCCATTGTCCAAAAAATTACTCCTCCTGAAATTGCAATATTGATCAA
>NW_008751813.1:622968-667905 GCF_000715545.1 Opisthorchis viverrini
CCCCCTTATTTATGCCCCTCCCCCCCCCCCCGAAATCTGGGAGCATAAATCCTCCATTGTCCAAAAAATTACTCCTCCTGAAATTGCAATATTGATCAAGGTGAGAACAGTCAGCCGTCTACGTCTAGTGTAATTATCAGTGTAATTATTGAATCTTGACACGATGGTTATTTCAACTTGGCCTGGCGTAACTTGGTGGTCAGCTAAAAAGTAGCGTATTTTGTCCTACATCGCAAGCAAACTGTGCTCGCGCGTGAAATATTCTAAACTCACAAATGAAATTCTAAAAATTTTGTCGCCACAGCATTTTCTTAAAAAATGATTTTGTTTATGTGAGAGATCACCTGTGGATATCCTCCTGCTTTAATCAAGCACTTGCCCACACCAAACAGCTCATCAAATCGACTACTAGCTGGTTGCCAGTAACATGTTTCCTCACTCATGAACACCGCTCGTATTTCAGCGATTGCTTGCATGGCTTCAAATTTTTCAAGAAAGCCGACTAAGGAAGTTCTTCCGGAAGCCAACATTCTGAAGGAATATTGTATTTGGACTGGCTCCAGGGAACAAGATCTTTGATCCCTAATATGCAACCGCGTTTTCGTTTATGTTAGAGCCGTTGCTTCATAACAAGTTCTCCAGCTATTCGGTAAACTGAGCAGCATCGGCGTATTTTGCTTTTATTTACTTTATCTCTATGCCACCTGTACAGTCCAAAATTATTGGTATCCATTTGGATTTTGAGCACACGTGACACCACTGCAATGAATTGTCACCGAACAAAGAGAATCGCCCATAAGTTCGAACGGACGAGGCCGATACTTCACTTACGTATTGAAACCACTGCATATTCCGCCTTTGGGGGTTGTGAGTCACGTCTAAAAAGCGAGCGCTGCAAGGAAATCTTTGCTCAGCAAACTTAAGAAGCTAACTTAAGAACCATAAGAAGCTGTGGGATCCCCGATTGTGTTCACTTGCCTACTAGCTAGCAAGTTTGAAATTTAACGTAACCCCTAATATGTGGGACTTCCCTTACTTTAATGAATCGTCCCGTAAACTCTGAAAGGGAACGGCATCATAAATCCGATGAACAGTGTAAAGACAGAGAAATTAAATTTTGGAGCTCCATATCGTGGGGCTTATACAGGAAAAGTAACCTTTCTGTCGGAGTTCAGTTATGGCTGCCTTCATTTTTTCAGTAAAATGAAAGTCCAGAATTTCAAAACCATTTGGGAAGTAACAGGGATTTCAACTTGCAGTGACTGCATAGCCCGTTATGTCTACTCCACTAGTTGGAAAACACGAAACTTGAAACCTCTTATTATTCTTCATTCCATCTTTTGGCATGCGAGACCATTTAGAAATCAAGACTCTAAGAATCGAATCCCGAATTAAGCCTTTCTCCAGAGTTTGGAAATTCTGCACTTTGCCTGGCAAATTTTGGGTTGGAAGTACAGTGAATTCCAGGTTTACGGTTTTCCTTTGCTGAGCAATGAACCAAAGTGCTGCTTAAGGTGATTATGCCTACCAATCTGCAAGAGATCTATTCCATCAAAGTTTTCTTGAGGCATCGTCTTGGTCGTCATTTCACACACCTCTCACTGTTGGCCATTAGTTCTCTTAGTGAGGCGCTGTAGCGCCCTTGGTCATCCACATAAAAGGAAGTATTGCTATTAAGTTCACACAGTTAGTTTTGAATATACTGCTAGCCAGGAGCAGCTCCCGATTTGCCCGGTGAACCAGAATGTGCCACGAAAACCGAAGGGTTGGTATGCTGATCGATCGTACAGCGAGAATTATCGTCCCATTTGGCCATTCTCAGTTGTTTACTTCTGGGTGTTTTTCCAATCATGTCCGTCACATAATGCTTTCCACGAGGTTCGAATGGCGCATTATGTTAACCAGAGCGCCGCTGCTCATTATGGATGGATGAAATTTTATTAAGCAAATTACCGCTGCGTTTAGGCAGTGCAATCCCGACGCTATTGTCCTCGGACTAGTATAGTCCTTTAATCTGAGATAGCATATGGCTATTCGACCGTTCTAAGGATAGTTTTAACATCTTGTATATAAGCTTTGCTTCACGAAAGACATCACTAAGATCACCATCCAATATGATTCATTAGTCTATTCCTCAAATAGCCCCATCTAAAGAGAATTATAAAGCCTGGTAAATATTCGCATCCTTTGCACAGCTGATAACAATCAGATACGCAGTGGCAGGTATTCATAGGAGATTGTGGCTGTATATCACTGATTGAAATCGCATTAAACCGTCAAAAAATGACCATGAAATTTGTAAAACAAACCAATACAAATCACCCTAATGCTTCTAGAAACTTCCGTTTTACTGAAATGCAGCTGATCAAACATCATAAATCAACCCTATACGTCAAAAACTAATCACACTGTCACTACGCCCACCATCTTTGAAAGATCTACTACCATTTCAAAGGATGTGTCAGCGATAATAATGATTTGATGTGTTCTAAACAAGAGCCAAATCGGAGAATGGATATTAACCGATCGGGTGAAACCCTTTGAGCAGAATTGGCTCGTCAACAATATTATGGGGCAAGGACTCATTTTAAAATGGTGCTTTCCCAAACCTGGATTTATACCTGAAAGTTGAGACAACCACTCTCTCGCATGAACAGTGATATGACTGAATGTTTAGTTTTGCGTTCATGTGCACGTGAAGTTCCTAGGACTGCAGACCCAAGAGAGTCCCTCGCACACAACGGCACCTTCCGCATAATCTGCCTTCCCGTGATGGTGACGACTCATCAGAATCTGCAGACAGCCCAAACGGAGTTAATCAGGTAAAACTGACCCCCAGGCTCTGGTTGTAGATACTTCGTCACACACATGAGCTCAACAGTAAACAGACAACTAAAATTCTGCATCAGTCAGGAATCACTTCTGTCAGAGTCCGGGCACTGCTGAGTCAAAAAATAAGGCAAAATGTTTCGTTTGTTGTCTTGAGACATTTCGTAGTCCTCCCGTACCCGTTACATAATAAAAAACCTTATTCACTATTTTCGTAGTGTGAACCTGAGGCAGCCTGTGTGGTGCATACCATGCAGGAGAAGACTTACTTCCTGTTGACCAGGCGGGATTCATCAGAACCGTTATTCCCAATAACTACCGTACGCATAAGGTCCACAAATTGACTTAAATTTTATTGGTTTGAACTGCAGCGAATGGACATGATTCGGCCTATTAACCCTCTTCCTGTACGCCCAGGAGTTACGAATGATGACCTCGCTCGTCTTGTATCGGGTTTGCAAGCATTAACTGCGCGTCATCCCGCGCTGACTTTTTCAGACATTTCGAAATGAAAGGTCAAGCCTCAACGCCATCTATCTGGCAATCCTTTATGTTCACACCTTGAAGCAAGCGGAACGGCAAGCTTCTCTTGATCCCACGCTGAAATCTCATGATGTTGATGTGTGCTACGTGTCAGGAACAAAAATTCAAGAGCTAACTACCATCACTGACTGCTCGTGATCCAGTGGCCGATGCGGCTGGATGTGCTAGGCTCGGTATAGTTCTAATCCACAGGATGGAAAGATACTTCCTTGACTGGTTACTGGTTGCTTATCTTTTTGATGCGACCCGTCTAGCAACGTTCGTGAAAGGATTTCACTAGCGAAACTTGATTGTTGTACGCCTATCTTGGCTGCTGATGTCCCAAACTACTGAAGCTGTGACACTTTGGGCTATCACGCCTTGAATGCTCTGGCAGGACGAGCTAAAATCCCAGATATAGTTGTGTAACCCCAAAGATCTGAATTCACAAGTGGGCAGATTTAGCGCTGGTGAGATCCATTCAGGTTATTCACATCAATTAGACTAGTGAGGTGCGGATAGCGGTGAACGGCTACTTTATGCATGTGATGATCGCAAACCGTTTTTATGCAGCACCAACTTCCTAAACAACCGATACCATCCAGTAACATGGTGTGTCACTTCAACGGCGTGCCAACCACATACCCAAATAGATCACATTGCCATCAGTTACCAATGATACCGATCAGTAACTGACCTCTGCTGGTTATGGAACACTTGTGTAGATTCCAAAAACGCGTCCATTCGAAGTCGCCCTACACTTGTTTCCAGGTCCACGAGAGGTGCAGAAAAACGGCCTAGAAAGTGAAAAAATAGCATATCCCGAAGTTAGATTACGTAAATTTGTGCTGGATTGAGATCGGCAAATCTTTACACCATTCTAAAAGATTCACCTTTTATGTGGCGCTACCAGGTTTGCTCAAGTGCCACATATCAGAGAGAAGAGTGACATTTCTTGAATCACGGAGAATTTTCGCCATATATTCAAACATATCCTAGCCCAGCAAACTACCAGACGCCAAGTAAAACTTTTTTTGCACACCGACTATGAAGCCTGGTGGACATAAAAGAGGTTCCGAAACCTAGAAACTCCTGAAGGATTAATTTGGTTGATCCGTGCAAACATTTTTCGGGGAAAAAAGTGGACAAATCCATCGAAGATCAATTTTTAGTAGAACAGGGTTCTACAATGTTCCTGGCCGTCTGCTGCCAAGTATTTGAATCCTGCAACTGAAATATAACCGTAGATAGTAAACCTGGAATCTCTATGACCCAGAAGTTTTATCAATTCACGTATTGCCTCGAGCGCCGCTGATCTTTTGGACCGGATGAGATTCTACTCATGTTGGTCAAGGGCGTGATTATACTCCTCATTCTGCATCTGTTCAAACTGTTTGCTTGCACCAGAGAAAACGAGACAGCTAAGGAGAATTGGGGATAGCGCTCACCTACATTAAAGGTGGCCCGTACTCAAAGCGACAATTATGGAGGTTCTAGTTGACCACATTGGTATCAGGAGTGTTGATGACGGTTGACCATTGCCTCCTTAGGATAGTCCGTCAAGCACTAAACCAAGAGCAGAATGCGGGATCCCGGCCTTGTAGTGGTTGATCTGGCCAAACACGCGCTCCATCAGGTGTTGTAAGAGCATCATACGTCAAAACGACTCACAGGCTGGTATTCCTGGATTTCCAAAGCACGTTCGAATGGGATGATCGGTCGGTCCTATTGGGCACGCTTAGTAAGCAAAGAAGTTTTCTCGGATTTTTGTCCACAATAATATTTTTGTATTATTGAACTTCCGAGTTTGTGAGTACATGCGGAGTGTTGCACAAGAGCTGCCGTACACAGTGCTGTCCGTCAAGGACGTTCACTTACTGCATTCCTACCTAATTTCGTGATAGAATATAGAACTGGAAAAAAGCTGGATGATCCTCAAAAACCTAACATTCAAATAGCTGGTGGTGGAAAACTTGTCAATTCGGAATATGCAGTCCATATCATTCTCGTCTGCAAAGAGAAGGCGCAGGTGTTTTTGAGTGAACTAACCAGTCATCCCGCTGCTTAGCATGTGTTTATCACCTATGGATTGTAAGGTCGTGTTAGTGAAAATGCAGTCACTGAACACGTCACTTGCGAACCAAGGAGCGGCTGTAGTGTGCTTACATGTCAATGAAGCTGTATTATTTCCGACGTTTATGTGAAAATCTGAGGTGAACGAACGAATCCCGAGGGGTTCGCCATTGTGACAAAACGCTACATTGATGATATATTAGGGCCGCATACCTTTAATCGGGATGCACTGAATACCATTTTTAAGGGTTTGCTTGGAGAAGAAACCTGCCTAAATTTGTGGCACTTTTTGGCACCTTCGTGGGAAATATTTGCTGTCCTATCAAGAACTTGTCGTACAATGTTACTGCCATTTGGGTCACGTGCAGGAAACGAACTTTTCATCCTAATTACAGTAAAAGCGCCGCTGTTCACAAGATACTGTGATTGTTAAGCATCCTAGAGGACTGACAACCACAAGATATTCTAATAATATCGCAAAACATTCAACTCAGAAAAGTTCAACTTCTTTCAAGTTTGTTACATTTTATCTCATCAGGCAAACACGCATGTGCATGACAACTGTGTGACGACAAATACGACTTCAGTAAATTAACATGAAAATGTGTAAAGCCCTTTTTGAAGGGTGTATCTATAGCTATAAAGCGTCTGGTCCGTTCCCTTGGAATCTCCCAGTGAAAGATCACGCTTATTACTTGCTTCACAAAATGACAAGAAGCTTGGTTTTTCATATTCAACCACTTTCGGCTTACTTTACATCTTATCAGGCACTACTGGTTTGGGCATCTTTCAAGGCTACTAGTTATGCTGACATTCGAGGAATAAACTACACATTTTGGATTCATTGTTAATTAGCGGATCGAAATCCGCATTTTAACAACTTTTTTACTCAGATATTGTTGATGCCAAACTATGGTAAATTCGATTCAGATGGCAAATATCCAAGGTATGGGGACATCGTTGTCAAACCGGTTGCTGTTGGAATCTCAGAAAATTTTTGTGGACTCGTATTTAAAGGTTCAGTGGGCTGTTCACTTGTGTGTGTATTGCTTAATCATAAATTTAATTCTACAAAACTACTTTTCAGCACTTGGCCGAACCAAGAAAACTGTATCAGTGGCCATTTTTCTGCACTTCGTTTTAGCTCTGGATGACTAGTCACGTGCTCGTCATTGCAGCTCTGATGTGATGTTGGGCACATTTTCCGCTGATCACTTGTGGCCTCGAATGCTGTAAGTGCAACAGAAATACACTTTCGGAACTTCGTACACAAGATCTAGCAGACAAAACTCATCAGGTTCTTGTAACCGGTGGACTCTTGCTGTTTACTGCGCGCATAAATAGTGAGCGTTTGTTATTCTGAACATGGGAACTCCATTTAATGGTCTAAACCTTGCAGTTGAGTATAGGTCACTCGATGGTTGACAGGAGGAATGTATCACTAATTTGGTGCGCATGGAATAAATCATAAGCCTCAATAATTTTTGTATCTTCATGCAGTTGAACGTATCGCTAGAAATATCAGTTTGCGAATGAGTAAAAATCACCCAAATTATATTTTTTTCCAGGTTTCAGGTATATATTGGATAGTGATAATAAGTATTCAGCTGTAATACACCTTTCGAAGCGTGAGCGCTACGTCCAAAATATCACAAGGAGGCTTCAAGTTTGAAACCCCACTATCTACAGAAAGTAATTAGGTTTTTACGTTTGTGAGGGTTAACAAATAGTCAGTGGTTTACTCAGACGCCGCAGTACCAAAGAACGCATATCAAAAGAGCTCAACGGTGAATCACTGAGATGGATTGTCGGTCATCCCATCCGTGACTCTGGCAGGCTGCGGAAGCATTAGACAAACCGGATTGAATAGGCAGGTGCACTGACACATGTGCGAGTATATGGGTGTCAGGCGGACAAGCGGAATGGCGGGTGCGAAGGCCGTGAAAATTTCGACCAAAGCAGTTAGAAATCGATAGGCAGACAGACGGAGTAGGTGACTGATTGAAGGGCATTTCCGAGCTGCTCGACCAGACGCCGCAGAAATCACAGAAGTAATTAACTCAGTATAATGTGCATATTTCTGACCTTCCTGATAATATAATTCCAAGCTCCTTACGTTTGAAGCGACTAGCGCCTGACCTGTCACGTTCGAACAGACAAAAGTTCTTCAGTCTACTAGGTGCCACACAGGACTCTAGAAACTATCCTGGTTTCACGGACAAAGTGGCCTGCTCAACAGAACTTTTTATCAAGTAAAGCTACGGATATACCCGCTGAGATTTTCGGCCATGCGGGGGCGCATGAAAGCATGAAAGACAAAGCAGCTCAGATGTCCAATACGTCAACTTGCCTCTGGGCACGTACACATTAAACATAAACCACGTTTTACACGTTACTGGCGATCGATGGATTGTTAGGAATCCAACGGCGATTTCTATGGGTCAACGCCAAAGCAAACAAAGGGTTGCTGAAAACCCAGCTGGGCTCAGGACGCAAGTCCGCACTGGTCGAACGTAGTTAGAGAAAACCCGATGAAGCTTGAGAAGATACAAATGCACTGTTTGTGCAATGATGATAGTTTGGAGGAACAGGTCTTTGTGTCCTAGTTGATACCTGTGCATTTGATAAATAAACATGTCACGGTGTGTTAATACCGTGTTCGGAGTATTTTCTAAAAGTTAGCACCACACTTCATGTACTTTCATATTCCTTAGGTTATATTATAATGTAACAAAAGATGGAGTAAAGATGGGGACCGCACTCTGATTCCAGACAAGTTTTTAAGAGAATCCGCTGTATGTGTAGGACAAACATAAGAGTGACATCACTCAAGAGACCGAAGGATAAACGATTTTGGTCAGTATTAACAAAAATTCGGTTTTAGGGAAAGTTGTAATCCTAATTGAAACTATAAATCATTCCACTGTTGTAACCCGTATGACCCAGAAAACAGCCCCTGAGTTAGCTTCCAAAAACATAGTTGAGTTTGCTCAATTGAGGATGAACTAAATCGGCATTGCTGCAAATTCAATGTGAACTGATGCCTGGCACGTCAAATCTGTTTTCTTTTGTTCCGTTCTCTTCTTTTTCTCCTTCTTCGACAGCCACTGATCTAAAACCCCAAAAGTATATCTTGCTGTCCCCAACTTAGGGCGCTTTGGACCTAAAATTAGCCTCTTTGTATCTTCTTGGTGCTGTTCACGATAAGCAACACTTGTTCTCAATTCGACCGATCCACACTTGTAAGAAAAATTGATTTACTATTACAAATATACTATAATTTTTTATGAATGTCCTTTGTAAGAAAAAGTTGAGTTAACCAAATCTTCAGACGTGGTGGCGTGAATCCGTAAGTCAGGTATACTCACATGACACATTAGTAGCGATTCCTTGCTTCACTTTTTTAAGACTGTCTTTTTAGACTTCATTGTTTGCCCCCACTTCCAGCAATTAGAGAGTCAGAGCTGTATAACCTGAAATGCGACCAGTAGCAACCTCCTACATGTCATTTTCTTACTGCCGAGCGATTTTATAAGCGACCGTACAACTTTACTACTATTTATAACTGTGTTGGAGCATATGCTGCGAGCCCACAAACCCGAACCATCAAACAGCAAAACCCGTACCGACAGAACGCGGCCCTTCGGATCAACTCCTACACTCTCTGCCAAAGCATAATAATAACAGAAATAAGGATAGTGTTTTAGTCCAACCTTTACATTTTGTAATATCTTCAATTGGCAAACAAGACGAAGGCTTCTTGAGCATCATTCATCCCATAGCTAACTACAATTATGGGAGAAACAGATGGATCGACAATTCGTGAAAATGCTTTTTACAGTTGACATAAAATATAACACCTGTTTTACCTGTAATGAAAATGAACATTTCAATGTACACGGACGTCATCGTAATTGACCGCTCCTTACGATCAACCCAATACACATTAGCCCAAGTTTTGTCCGTGTCCAGTTTGATGAATGTTTCAAGAGACAAAAACGAAAAACATAAATTATTTGCCTACTTCACATCTTTTGCTTGAGTAGATGTCTTGAGTTCCAGGAACGCGGGTTTGCCAGGGCACTCGAAATGTTGACTAGGATCACAGGCAGCTCATCAGCACGGACGTTCGACCAGTAGTGTACGGTGACGGGTTGATGCACTATCCGATCAGCCGCAAAGCTTCATAGAGTACAGGGCAGACGAAAGCTCTTTCAGGCCTAAGAAAGGTCACATTTTGGCCACGGTTCAACTCCCATACGAAAATTTTTCATTTTAGCCCCACAGTAAGCCCATTCCATCATATTCTATAGCGGCTCTCGCCTCAGAGCGCCGAATACCACCCGGAATTCGATGAAACAAACAAACTCAGTGTTCGTATTTTCACCGTCCTTAAAAATACGAAGGAAAAGGAGAGCAGATCTCGTTTAAGCGCCTTCCAACTCCTGGGGAATGTTTTGGTTCGTTGACTTTTGAACCACTTACTATGTCGCATGTCGCTGAAGACAGTAAAACACGCGAAAACCTAGTGAGCTTATGAATTTGCTGTTATCTACCCATTATACACACGAAGACATAACCCAGAAGGTTAACTCTTGCAGTTCCTACCGGCACAGCCTATGAAAACTGCCCGGGCTGACAGAAGTACGTCTGAATGACTGATTTTTGGTTTTCGAATGTGAAGTGACGCCAAGTACATTGTCTCAATAGACATAATGATCTTTGTACATTAATGCGCTTCTAAGCAAGCACACGCTTTAGGACGTCGACTTCGTGAGCAATTCATGAAGCCAACAACCACGCTATATTACCCTGGTCCATAAACTCTGACCCTTTCTCATCTTAGAATCATCACCATTTTCAGCAGTCTACCGGGCCACCTAAGTTTATACGTATGTTTATATACCAACGGTGGCATAACTAGGTTTGAAATCTAAATCGCATGCGCTTTTGACTCATGTACTAATGCTCTGAATGAAGAAGATTATATCATGCAGCAGAAACCCACTGGTCCTAAGGAGAACTCCTTGGGTGATTTTTCCTCCTTGCTAGATAAGCGGATCGGTACATTCATCCTGACTCACCGTTATTGGTGCACCCCACCAACTTTTACTCGTTTTTTACGCAGACAGATGAAAAAGTCTTCCATTCTCACACTTCTTGTTATGCCGTTGAAATTATGCTGTCAGTCGACAGTCACTTGGGCTTCTGCGTTGCTCCAGTTGCTGTTGACATGTATCTTTTACCTTCACAAACAAACACTGCTGTGGCACTGATCAAATGTAGCATTTATGATATGAATAGCCGTAGACTAATTACTGATTGACTCAGTCAGCAGATCTGGTTGGCTGTAACGTGTGGTTAAAGCATCATGGGAAAAATTACTGAAAACGGAATATTCTCTACGGTAGATTAACAAGTATGTGACTTCATGCAGAGCTATCTGTCGTTTCCCATGTCACTGCTAATAAGACGATAAATCGCAGTTCATTTAATAAATTTGAAGAACATGCGAAACCTAGTGATGCTGAAATGCTTGAAGATTGCGTCTCCATTTATAACTTAGTACGGCCTCAAAAAATGAAAATTTCTGTCCATCGTATCTTTACCAACCATCAGCTAAAACGGGTCAGCTATTAAGCTTAGAACAACCCGATTTGTATCCATGTAAATCATATTAGCCTGTTTTAGAGAGAAACCAGAACTGACCCAATTATAGCCGAGAAAAACTACTCCGTTTACTGTGCAACACGTGACTCTCAGATCGGTAGATGATACAGTGATCCAGCAGGTCCATATGATTAACGTGGATGACAAACAGATGCGTTAACAATTATTACATAGTTGGAAATACCCGTACTGTTCTCTAAATAGAACGTGGAATACAGAAAAGCGGTTTGCATGTTCCTTCGAGGTATTGGACACGTAATTGTTGCATTGAAAGTTCTGGAAATCCTAAAAGTTCCTGTGCCGACAGCTTGTGCTTTAAATGACGGTACTCAAAATACACTAAGTAACTCTACCATATACTTTGGCTAACCATACCAACCCAGGTAATCGCATGCTTCCTCGAAGTGCCGCCTTATTCTGCTTTTCTTTCAGCAACTAAGTCAAACATCGATACGCCTAAAGCATAACGCAGTTACCTGAATTAGTCAAGGAGTTCGTTCCACCATTTGTATAAACCGAAATGAATCGGTGATGGCTGACAGCACTGGCAGTGTATTGGTCCTTGTAGGTAGTGCAATAGATACGCATGTTCGAGTGAACCAGCCCTGAAAAAAGTGACATTTGTGCAAAGGACCTTGGAAGAACAACACCTTAGGTGACAGACAGGCGATTCGGGTTCCATGATCAGTTGGCGTTGTTTATTGACAAAGCTAGTCATGATATATAGATATCCTGATCTGGTCCTCATCAATACTCGAAGGACCAGCGGTAATAGTTTGAACAGATGGCCATATTTGTTATTCATCGTTCCCGTCAGGTGTCATACTATAACATGATCTAAGAAAGGACATTGACCGCAACTGAGATGAGATATCTGCGACTGTATTTGGTGCCGGGAAAATTGCTTGTGGTGCTCCTGAGCACGCACAAACTTTACTTAACATTATAACGCTCAGTATTACTTCTTGATTGGAGGCGTTGCATCCTATCTGATAAGGGGCACAGTCTGGCAAGACGATCGATTAGGCAACAGCTCAAACGCGACCTGCGTGTGAACACTGAGGTGTGGTGGACTCATAGCAGTCAAGAAATTGAAAGGGCAAGTCCGATTGAGAATGTGCGGAAGTTGTTCCAGCACATAAACCTATTGTACGTGAGTTACTCAAAGGTAATATTCAAAATACAGTACAGGAAGACCAGCGCCCAGATTTTGGGGCCACACACTTTCGACAGCAGGTCAATTGTCCCTCTGCCCCTGTAAATACGTCCTTCATTCAAGCAGCTGTCGGAGTTTAGATCACACTTTAGCTGCTCTGGAGCGCCATCTGGTTGCTAGTGAACAATATGAACACAGAAAACTAAAGATTACGATACAAATATAAACGAAGCAGATAGGTACCTGTTGCCACCAACTTTTAGGTCCGGTAGCTCTCAGTTGTAAGAAAACGGCCCTACTTTTGTAAACGGAGTATATCTTTCATGTTTGTCCATCATCACGTTGTTCGACTATTTAATTATGTCTCATGGCGAAGTGCAAGTGCACAAAGCCATCATTATCACGTTTTCGCCATCAATTCTCTCAGTTTCCTCCATCCACAGGCTAACCTTTACCACCAGTTCATTATTCACCTTCCATCTGCTTCCGCTAAACTTTAAAATCCGAACTAAGTCAAGTTTCCTTGTCTGGATAACACCTAACTCCGAACTCTCCGAATAAATCTAATGTTCCTGGATTGATCTACTTCAATACGCTTCTAAGAACTATCGCCACGTGAATAACCTTGTTCTTTGCGTGACTCATACACTTGACCCTAAGTTATTCAGTTTAATACCACTTCAAAACTGACGTTTAACTCAACGTGGGGGATAAACTCTTTCGGAATAAGTCACTCATTTCAAGGCCAAAAGGATACACTAAGTAAACCAAACGGGGCGCTTATCTACTCGCAATCAATACTAAGTCAATGACCGTTGCTTGCTATTTACGATACCGAGGCTAATTCGCCCACGTTTTGATTACTGTAGAATACCACTTTGTTTTGTATGACGTTTCCTTGTGAGTGAACGGTACGCATAGAACAGAACCTGTTCATTTTGACAGCTATTTCAAGGTAACGTTTCTGCCTCGGTTACCGATGCGGGGTTCACCAGAGCTGTAAGAGCGAGCACCCGAATAGCTTTGTGTTGTTACAGTAAAGATCTTCCGTCAGTCAGACAGCGAATACCAGCGCTATCGATATATCATTGGAAAGTCAATCACCAGCTGGAGAACTCAACATTCCTTGGAGGCGAGCAGGGTTGCGCACACGTTCTGCTCGAGTAGATGTATCTATTTAAGTAATATTTCTGCAGGCCAAGCGTAAATGTAGCTTGAAAACTATTTGGACTGCTTAGAGGCTGACGTGTGCTTGGTAGTTCAAGATAGTGCGACTTTTTGTGGATCATGAATGATAAGGATTTGTCCTTATTAAGCAATTAAGTGTAGAAGAGTAGCATTAGAATGCCGGTATGCAAACAAAATTCTTGCCGTTGTAGCAGTTCTTTTCGAAATGCTAGCTGCAATGGACAGTTATCCACGATGTCTTTTTGTTCTTTTGATGCTGAAACAACTTTAGTGCTATGATTCTGTAAGCCGCGAATCTAAAGCAAACTGTGGTTGCATGACCACTGTCTTCACTGATAGCGAGTTCTTCACTGTGATTCATGGCTAGGGGTGCGTAGGTGTGTTTTGCGAGTTGCGTTAAACCCGGTTCGACGGTCGGATTGTTTTGGTTCATTCGCGTGACATTCCGTAGATGCAATAATTTGAGTTGAGTTGTGCTAATAAGTAGCTGTTTGCTAGAGTGGTTATGATAGCCGAGCCACCAAAAACCTGGGTCAGCTGTTTTCCCCTAACAATCATAAATGCATTATCACCCATTCTTAGGTTCATCGTTTGGTCATGAACCCTCTGCTCGTTCGACAATCTCAAGGTAATTCCGCTTAAATTAATTCGCCACCACCACCTAAACTTATGTCGTTCACTTACCCACCTGACCTTTCGAGCACAAAACAGCTAGGCTTTGTGCATAATGGTCCACTAAAGAACCATCATCACTCATCACTTTCTGCAGAGATTTTCCGTACTGCTAATCTATAGGTATTGTTCAAGTAAATTCCACATTGGTGGAACTTCAAGAGTTCCTTCTAAACACAGACTGACCAACGTTAACGTTCTCATTTCCTTTCTTCTATTCATTACAAGAAATCCAAGGTAGACGGCACTTACATTTAAATGAAATATAGAGTTTGCATGTTGAAGCAGCACGTTCAGCTGACAGACCGATGCTCTTGGAATGCACACAGTGGGGTTACGTGAGGTCATTGGTTTTGAAGAGATGTCGTTAAATAGAGAAGTTCTTGGTACATTATGTTTAAAGCAGTGTTAGAATTCACCACCTGATTGGTTTTAGTCAAGCGGACGACTGGCGACAGACCTCTAGTCCCGTTTTTCAGCCAAAATGGCATAACTAATGTGATGTGAACCTAGAATTTATTCCTTATAGCCGTGAGCAAGAGAGTAGACCAGTGACTAACGTTTGACATTTAGAGGAGTTCTGAACTCGACTTTCAGAAAAGTGGCGGAAAATGTTCGTCAAGTCAGAAGAATGTGAATAAAAAGAGATTTACTTTCAACCGTGGTCGTTGTGGTTTCCCTAGTTTCAGCTAGTTTCAGTTTCGAAAATAACTTGTCTGGTTAACAAATTTTCACGAAATGCTACCTAGCAATTGGATTATGAATTTAAGTTCCTACTGAATAGAGCGGCAACTTCTCACAGCCTCAAGCAGATACCGAAACTATCTGCATCCTAACTGGAAAAACCTTGGCGCCACAGTTTTTGTTAACAAGCGGAGATAAGGAATTATATCCTATCTTTCTGATAAATATGGCTGCGTCGGATTTTTAGATCTCCTCATGACTCTCTGCCACCACGAAGTGTGAGCAACAGTGAACCGAAAAAAATCAGCCGCCTGGCAAGAAAGCACAAAGCATTACATTCGCATTAAACCAAGGAGTGGCACATGCCACGAAATAGCTAACTTCGAAAATCTTTTCCATAAGCTCTAGTGAAACCTGTGTTCGTGTTTGGGTTGAACAAAATAGGATAAGCTCTATCATTGATACATACTCAGCAGTACACAACATTCCAAGGTGATTCGAATACGTCAGTGTGTAGTTCCAATTACCCTGATAATGACCTCTAAACAGGCGGGTTAAAGAAATGCGCCTTCTTTGAACTTCGCGGTTGAAGTACGAATAAGGACATGCTCCTTCTGGATAAGGGGTGCCAGTATGATGGCTGTGATTAGAGGGTGGTTCTCAGTATCTACCCACAAATTTTCGTTTTTAATGCTTGGTTTGACCTGGAAAAGCAGGCCACCGACATTAAGTCGTGGTGATATTAGAAATCAATCACGAAGCTTACGAGAAAATCACGAGTACATCTCCCTTAAACAGAGCAAAGTGTAAGGGTGGGGTGGAAGGTACACGGGATAACGGATCAAGGAATCCAGTGAATGACATGGTGTTGAATAAATCTTCGGTGCCGAACTTTTTGCAGGCCAGCTCAGGTTTAGAGGTAGCAAATGTTTCTCTTGGACACACAGTTGTGCTTGATGCAGTTGGATTGCAACCAATTCCGCGATCAACAGACATCTGGACTGTAATGATGGTAAAATTGCACAAGCACCACGCAACTTTTCACAAGCTACCCAGAAACGCACGACATTGGTATGCACGTGATACTAGGTTGCATCCTGATCGCAGGGTCGATGAAAGCTCTTCTGCAGCCCACTAACGGATTGCTCTTCTTAGAGGTCATCAGATACGCTCAGTTTCAGGGCTTCCATGAACCATGTTTTCCAACTCAACAGTTTGCGAAACACTTAATTTCATGGGGGACTGGGCTGAATAATACCATAAGTGAGAGATGCATCTGCATCTATAGGTAATACCAAAATAATTTACTAATGGGTATATCTCGCCAGTTGCGCACAGTTTGTCGCTCGATCTGTGAGTATCCTAACCGTCTAGTTCCGTGGACCTACTTGAATCCAATCCTCTAGGTAATGGCATGGTTTCAGGAAATCTAGCTGTCTGTCGTGATTTCACTGGAGAGACAAACATGAGCGGGCATAATTACACGGAAGTATTATATACATCACAAACTGTGCAATAAATTCCCTTCAGGCACTCGGAATCACGTTGCTGATGAGGATGATCGACTCAACACATGAGACTGGTTGTTTAATTAGGATTTTATTTAAATATATTACCCCAAACTTTTAGGAGCGAATGAAATAGGTGTGAATTTAGAAAAGCTCACATTTTCAAGATTCATAGTTTAGTTGTGGATTATTTGGCGTTGGTGAATATATAATGGGCTGGTGACATGCATGTGTGCAATGCGGTTCTTCCTATTTTTGTCACAATTACCCCAAAAAACAAAAGAAAAGGGCACTAATTCATTCACTGAGGTATCTCTGCATGACTTTATTGGTTACGTGGAGCTTCAAATTGGCCGTCTATCTCGGCTTGAAATGCTGCCCTCTCATCATTACAGATTGAAGTGACCTTTTTCTATATTTCCCAATGGAATAATCACTGGGTTCGCTCAAAGCTCTAGGAAAATCAGCTGCTGGTTTTATCGAACGTTTCGACCGCATGGGCAATGTTCTGTCAAGAAAATACCGCTATATATCGACTGTGTGGTTAACAGAAACAAGGGCCGGAATGTGCGGTGTCTTCAGTTGAGGAATACCAAAAGCAAAATTTTTAATCCATCCTGTCAACGTCAAGTTACGTCCTTGCCAAGAAACCTGTGTACACTATTTTCACAAAGAAACCAATGGTTAATATAAAGACTCCTACTAAAGGCTCAAAACCAGGTAGTCGAAGACGCAATGCACGATAATGACCAGTAACCCAATGCCACTCAGTCACGCCAGAATGGATGGCTGTATTATGAAGCTTTAAGCTTACCAGTGCATCCTTATCGCCTTCTTTAACTGGTAATTACAAACCATGTGTCGGTGGTCGTTCAGCTGGTACATTTTGACTTTACTTCATCTTCAAATGCCATGTCGAATCACAAACCAATANCACAAACAAACCAATACGGTAAAAAGCCAGACCAACTCTCCCAGTGTCCATCCAAAGTGAAAATGTTGGAAGTGATGATGATGTTTCGTACCCGTCGTACAAATTGGATCAATGGATACATGTTTTTGTGTGAACAAATGCTCGTGTATAACAACTTGGAACACTAATCGTTTGATAAGTTATTGTCCATGGCTCTACGTAATTTGTGAGACCTCTTGAAATCCATCCACTCAGTCCAATAACGCTGGCATCCAATGCATATGAATCGGTTAGCCAAACTTATGATATTTCCTCGGAGATCAGAGAATCGGGCTTCTACGCTGGACACATGTAGACAGAATTGCTTTACAAGATGAAACTTCAAAGCTCAGCTGCACAGCAGGAGGCAGCATCACAACGAAACCTAAAGCAGAATGATCGATTATAGCGTGTGATGGACACGATTTCGTGCGCTTTATGATGCATAACTTCAAAGTGCAGGCAGCGTAACGTGACCTATTCGCTGCAAAGCTTCACCAAACTAGTCGAGTAATGTGAATGACAACGTGTGTTTTCGATTCCCTACAGGAAAGTACATTCCAGTTGTGAAATGCACGTACACGTTTCCAGCGAGAGTAAAACCCTTAAGTTCTAACATCAGCGTCCCCAATGGCGTTTTACCTAACCTAATTAGGACAACCGGATTCAGAAACTACGGTCTCATTCACCCTCAATTGCTCTTCTGAGTTTATTAGTCCACATTCTACGTAATCGATTCAGAAGACACAGAAGACACTTCATTGTATACTTATCGACCGATCAGTATGCTTGTTCATGGGTGATAGTTCATGTATATTCAGCTTATTTTGGTGGTATAACGAGAGCATACTCACCTCATACGTCAAATAACCAGAAGTGTGTCCGACAGTATGGTCTGCTTATAATCTTCCTATAAGTGGAACCCCATTCTAGCTCATATCATTTATCGGGAACTAACCAGGCATAAGAGAATTGTCCAATGGGAACAAGGGTGCAAATTGATTGTTACTCAGTTCATTCGCCACAATATTTAGATTAATTTAGCCCCACGAAAATCATGGTTTTGCGCACAAACTATCTAGTACAAAGTATGAAATAGTATGAAACTTATGAACCAATTCACTGTTTGCGCAGCTGCCAGATTCTTGGTAGGATTTGTTGAACTATCGCCAAATGTGTTTCACCGGCTGACTCTAGGTAGTCTGTCTTCACCGCAAATCGATAAACGCTTAAAAGGACACTCATTTGTTGTGGAATGTGACCAGCTGCATTTGAACAAGACACAGAGCACTTATTCTTCAATAGTGTAAGCCGCATCATGTGGTCATGCGCTGACTGGATCCTTGAACGGAGAGCTCTCAGAAGGACGTTTCACACTTTCAGCGAAACTATTCATCCTCTAATCTGCTTATGATGTGATATTCGGTAATATTCCGTAGGATTTCCCCCAAAAAAGATGAAACAGCTGTGGGGTGTTTCGCGGGTTTTTATTATAGACTGGCTTCACTGACAGAATCAAATCTCCATTGAATATTTCTTGCTGAAAGATGATGAACATACCAATTGGAATATTCGGTAGAACCTTATTTATTAATATGAGAAATCATCACCGTTTAAAAGGACATCACAAAGTACTTGGACTTCAGAACGTCTCTGTTTGTTGTTTAATACAAATTTATGAGCAAAAGTCCTAATATTCTTCAAACACCCATTTACTGATACCTCAGTCACTATGCGTAGGCGTAATAGTGTGCACCAAAACCATCGGACGCAGCAAGTACAGCACTTGAAGGTTATCGTGGTAAACCAGCCATAGAATGCATATTCAGAGTTAACTATAACCATGTAAGTGGGATTATGGAGAATTTCGGAATTTTAGATGCTATCAGAACGACACAATTTACAAATGGACGTTACATACCCCAGATAATGTGTAGCTCATTACCCTTCGAACGATACTTCCAAACCGACAAATCGACCAACTGTCGGCAAGTATGGGTTACTCTGTGGTGGGTTAGAAATTTGTGTTGTCTCAAAACTCACTTTGGGTAAGAATTACCCAAAGTTTAATAAGACCGAAATTTTTTAAATGGCCAATTACAGGTGTAAGGCGCAGACTTTGCTGTCAGTGAGCATGATAATCCTTAAACCATATTTAATTTTGGTTTCCACGAACGCACACTCGATGTACAGGTCCAAGCTCACTGAAAAACCAAAAAATTGGACCTGTTTCGGAAGGCTTACTTTGGTAGTCTGCTAGCCAAGCAGTAACCTCTTAGAAGTCAAACCATCAACATTGAAAACTCCAGAAACATTTCGTAATTTAAAAATTTTATTCACAATTTCAAAAAACGTTTCACTTTAGCCAGAAAAGCGCACCATCAAAATGTACTTATTCTTTTTCAAAATGAGTGGTTAGCAGAAGTAGAAGTGTGGATTGTAGTTTTTCTGATTCTCTGAGATCCCGAGGGTGTTTGCGTTCGTTTGAAAATTTCGAGCTTCAGTCAAACTCCACATGACTGAGAGCTTGACGTAGACAGATGGCGAATACAAGGCTCAGAATTTGAAGTAGCGCAAACAGAAAGACGCACAGGGCAGCAATAAGCATGTATTTCTTGAAGAATGCTTTGACTGCGTTAAGACATCCCTGTCAAGAGAGAACGAGAGACAGTTTGGAAGAACCGTTGGAGAGTCGGCGTTGGTAAAAAAACGGAAACTTTCTCCAGATAGAGAACCCCAGTTACTCAAAACTCGCGAGGAGAAACGTCAAATAAATGCCGCAATAGACAGTTATAGCCAGGCGCTTCAAGAGGCCTCGTTGAACTAATTAACTGATCTGTAGGCATCAGGCCATTTGGGAATTCTTTGAAGAACCCCCATCCTTCAACAAGTCTCACCCGATGGAACCTGAATACAATGACTTGCTTGATATACGATAGAAATAGCTTGATTAACATGAGAATCCGGCTCAATCGGTTTTCAGTGACCAGCCAGACCTTTTGATAATCAGTACTTGACCGTAATTTATCTCATCAGATCCAGTTTGAATCACCAGCAACAAGAGTTAGACACAGACTGCCTGATACACTAACTCGTCTAAAAAACTCCGTACTAATTCATATTACAAGTTACTTCTGTTTGAACGAGGCGGAAGATAACCTCAATCAACACTTGAAAAACTGATCCCGCCTATACGCTTCTATGGCAGTGTTCACAGACACAGCGCAGACCACTTTGTTGCATCCAACTACTGACTAGATGGATATTTGGATACCATCGAAATTGAAATCACTCAAGAGATAATTTTTCTCTAAGTTCGTGTGAGAATTTAAAAGTTGTGGTGACCAAGAAATAAATGAATTTTCAGTATCATTCGAGTTGTAGCCACCTCAAAAGATACTTGTCGACCCTCCCTAATGAACGAATGTAGTTTATTCTTGCCAGCCCAACTGTGGCACGCACTGCGGTCAATGTTAACCAGTCTTTCTCATTTTGTGTTTGTTACTGATGGTAGGAGATTTAGTTTGGGCGAGAAGAGGGGAAACCCCAACGCCATCTCAGGACAGATGAAAATATACCCTGGTTAATAATCCGGTCGGGAATGAGCTCGGTTGCAGCATCAAATCTGACATCTGCATTCTTGGACCGGTCAGTTCACACGCAGTGCAGCTGATCCTGGTGGCATGAGAGTTTTTGAGTGAATCAACATTTTCGGTCAGCTGGAAACCAGTTGTTGCAATAACGTTCTAGTTTTCTGGTCCATCCTTTCAGGACCGTTGACAAACCATTGGTAAATTAGCTCCCCAAATTCGGACGGTGGAATTTATGAGCATATGGTCCACTGGTCTCTAACATCAAACGCAAACGCTTTCAAAAAGCTACCATGTTTTATGCTCTTGTGGCCTACAGTGTCGGTCAATTCATAGGAGCAATCGGAGGCACCGTGGAAGTGGTTTACGGACTCCTGAAGATGTAATACACTGTTCATAAAGTTGCTCAAGACTGTTCGACAACCCAGGGTTGATGTCACCTTTCTTACGGCTGATCAGTTTGGCACAGTTCACAAGTTTCCCCCAAGCATATGTTCTTTTCGAACCCAAATTGTCTGCCTCTTGCGGACTACGCTGATTTGTGAACTAATTTGGTTTGAATGGGAGACTCAACTGAATCCCAGTTATATCTCGCGTTTATGATGCTCTCTAGTTTAGTCTCCCGTTAACACCAAACCGGTTTGCGAATGAAGTTCGTGAATAGAATTTAACTGTTGACTGACAATCGTTTGTCTAACTTGGTTAAAACGAGTGTAACCTGGGCTTTTATGCTTCATAGCGAAATAAGCAAGCTCCAGGCTGCCGATGAAACCATGCTAATAGTTCTTCCTGGCTGAAAAATGCGGCACTAATGGTGCAATACAATCAGATGAAGAATATTATAACCGATAGATTCACTTGGGTCTCCCGTGAAAACCAAAATGGTATGCCAGTGAGTGTACTTGTCAAAACCTGTCCACTCTGGGCTCAAGTAGAACAGAAGGATTACGAAAACTCGGAGACTGTGCCTAACAGATGAGCTAGCCCCAAGAAGAGCGAAACAGGTCGTAGGCCATTGGAGATTTTTCGGCAATCTTATGAATCGTTTCCCCTATGATAACGTCATTTCTGTTAAACTAAGATGACTGTTGAGCATTTTGAGAGTCGAAAATTTTGTGGAGATCCGTAAAAGATACACGAATGGGGCCCACACGGTACAATTTAGGATGTTGATCCTCAAAGGTACCTTTTACCGAGGGTGGTTAACCAAAAAGAGAAGCAAACAAAACAGCATGGGTCTGATATCAGCGCCAACGAGTGATCTGCTTCTCAAGTATTTGTTGGCTTGCGATTTGCTTATAACTACAGTGTATGATCCGCTTGTCTAGATGAGATGTACACTGCAGTTCCGCGTGGCTTATTTTCAGAAGAATTGTTACGATTGCCAGTACCGATAAGACGACTAACGCGAGTTTGCCGTCACTGCAACCGATGAGACAGTAACAAAGGAAAATTGCAGAGGCCTTGTCAACTCGGTGATGTTTTTGTAAAACGAAACTTCATCGAACACCCGAGTAAATGAGTGCCCACCTTCTGGAGAAGAAACTATGACCCAGTGGGTCTGATAAAAAAATTGCTTAGAGTCTTGTGTGTCTTGAGTCCCGAACCAAGTTAACTGGCAATTGGGCCTGTACAACACTCCATCATACACGTGATTCATACGAACACATTTAGAAACATACCTCCTGTTTCACACTAAACTCTTTAATAACAGGTTATCTGTATTCGACATGATTCAGTCACTTTGACTCCGTAAAGCCTTCAAAATAACACCTGCGTTTTCGGTGTTCTGTGATTTCCCAGCGACAGTGGATAACCTATCGCAAGGTAGGAGTGAATTGTGGCTTATGTCGTCACATTTAGGAGGTAAAGTCTTATATCCAGTTTATTTTTTGTGACTTCCCCTGCCTAGACTTGGGCAACCTGGCAGTATCCCAGCCCTCTTGCTTCCTTCGGGTGGCATGGCAGCATGGCACCGAAAGGGCGCTACAGCTGAACGATTATTATTATTATTATTATTATTATTATTTATGAATCGTTTCCCCTATGATAACGTCATTTCTGTTAAACTAAGATGACTGTTGAGCATTTTGAGAGTCGAAAATTTTGTGGAGATCCGTAAAAGATACACGAATGGGGCCCACACGGTACAATTTAGGATGTTGATCCTCAAAGGTACCTTTTACCGAGGGTGGTTAACCAAAAAGAGAAGCAAACAAAACAGCATGGGTCTGATATCAGCGCCAACGAGTGATCTGCTTCTCAAGTATTTGTTGGCTTGCGATTTGCTTATAACTACAGTGTATGATCCGCTTGTCTAGATGAGATGTACACTGCAGTTCCGCGTGGCTTATTTTCAGAAGAATTGTTACGATTGCCAGTACCGATAAGACGACTAACGCGAGTTTGCCGTCACTGCAACCGATGAGACAGTAACAAAGGAAAATTGCAGAGGCCTTGTCAACTCGGTGATGTTTTTGTAAAACGAAACTTCATCGAACACCCGAGTAAATGAGTGCCCACCTTCTGGAGAAGAAACTATGACCCAGTGGGTCTGATAAAAAAGTTGCTTAGAGTCTTGTGTGTCTTGAGTCCCGAACCAAGTTAACTGGCAATTGGGCCTGTACAACACTCCATCATACACGTGATTCATACGAACACATTTAGAAACATACCTCCTGTTTCACACTAAACTCTTTAATAACAGGTTATCTGTATTCGACATGATTCAGTCACTTTGACTCCGTAAAGCCTTCAAAATAACACCTGCGTTTTCGGTGTTCTGTGATTTCCCAGCGACAGTGGATAACCTATCGCAAGGTAGGAGTGAATTGTGGCTTATGTCGTCACATTTAGGAGGTAAAGTCTTATATCCAGTTTATTTTTTGTGACTTCCCCTGCCTAGACTTGGGCAACCTGGCAGTATCCCAGCCCTCTTGCTTCCTTCGGGTGGCATGGCAGCATGGCACCGAAAGGGCGCTACAGCTGAACGATTATTATTATTATTATTATTATTATTATTATTATTATTATCGCAAGGTTTTACCTTCTATTTAGGCTGTTATCCTACATTTTCTCAAACATATCAAACAAAAATTGGAAGATTTAATGGACGCGACTAGTCTAGCTATGTGAACTCACAAAGCATTTGGAAAAGTGCATCTGTACTTTTGCAGTTAGCAATGAGCTCAGGTGGAACAGTGCTACTACGGTGAACTCACACGCAAATTAAACGTCGCCGTGCCTATCTTTGCACAGGATACAGGTTCAGCCGCCCTCGTATATCAATATATTATGTCGGTTCTATGGAGATTTGTTGAAATGATTACATTATAGGGAGTATGACGCTGCAGAGAATCTTATAACCTGGCCGCTTATCGTGGGACAAAAATGGCAAAATTTGATAATGATTACTAGCTTAGCTGGTTAGATGGGGAGAGTGTTGGTTCCATTTTTCCTCTCAGAAGAATGAAAAATACGTTCGTATTCCACGAGGAGAATTTCGCGCTTTTTGAGTTTGTTGCAAAAAGAACAAATCATTCGTCCCCTTGTACTTAGCCTCAATGCAACAGTGGCATTTTGGGAATACATCAGATTGCATCGGAATGTGCCGTTTACACCAGAACATCCAGGATTGTCTGCTCGCTTTCAGAATTCGATGAAGCATATCCTTGGGCTCCAAATTGATGATGTGCAACTGCAAGTCGGTTGCACCTCTATAAATAGTGGGATGTGGCCTTATTGGGCTTAATTTTGATGGAGCAGGAGGTAAACATGATGTCGGCCGGTTCAACGAATTGTGAAATCTCGTTGCGACGTGTACAAGCGAATCAGGTCAACTCCGTGGTCGGAGATCTCCCCCGTCAGATACTTACATTTTCGTGTTAGGATGACTGCATCTAAACAGCTGTTTGTTGTGATGTTTTGGTCTCTCGGCTGAAAGGCATTTCATTTCTAGCAGCCGGCGTGAGCTAGATTTCTACACTACCAACGACACAACTGTAACTCATTTTTCGTCGCAGACAGTGATATTCCTCACGGTTCACCAGAACTATTTAGGAAACCAACTTTACTTCTTGATGAAGGGCAATACAGCTCATATCAAGTGATGTACGCTTGTGTATTTTTCGTCATCCCGCAAATGTTAGACCAAAATAAATGGGCGAACGATGATCACAAGTCACATAAAGATGAGGTAACATTACTCAGATTCGCACCTGATGAGTACACTCCCAGAAATGTAGTGTTTGCAAGACCGGCAGTGCGTAGTTGGAGTGCTTCATGAGCTAAAAAGCTGTAGTTTTTCAAAACCATCAACTTGTGTCTTGACGGATCAATCGCATGATGCGTTTACATTACTGGTTTGTCAAAGTGCCGTAAAATTGACCTGGGTGAAATGAGCTAGCTGAATGTGAATAAGGAGGCTGGTAGATGAAGGCACTTCGTATTGGCTCCACAATATCAAAGCTGATAACCGGGTGCTGTAGCAACTTTGAAAAAAAGTTTACCGTGTGGGTGCGCTCGAACAAAAAAATTTGTGACTTGTTGCATTACTAGAATACGATAGTTTCTTCTACAGTGAGCGGAAGGTGCCAGAAGATGATGACAATTTACGTGGTTTGCAGCTAGTTACGAGCTAATTTACGTTTCTTTGAGTGGGCGTTGTTTTTGAAGCCCAGGAGAATTGGTAAAGATCGTATTTTGACCCTTGAAAAATACCAGAAATGAAGCCCTAGACATCCTGGGAACGATTTATTTGCAATGAGCGCTTCCGCAAGCTCATAGCTTCCCTCCTTTTATTCACGGATATTTTTGGCGATCAGGATAACTAAAAAAACCACTGCTGACAGAATGAGAAAAGATGGTATAACCGTTTTCTCCTGGCCGGTTGTCAAGTGAGTTACACTCATTTCAAACTGCTGCCAAGGACTTTCTTGTTAGACATAAAGTATCCCAAAATTATAAAGGAAAGAAAAGGGGACCTTCCGCCAACTATAGAAAAAAGTTATCGGTTTTTCAATTCCAGTTCTCCCTTACGTTTCGTGCGTTAAATAACGTGAGAAAACTCTAATACAGCAGTTTTGGCACGCTACTAATTATTTGAAACTACTGCGCTAGGCGGTGCTATCGAAACAGCTTCTCCGGAAGCTTCTTAGGATCCACCTGCAGAGTGCTATTCCGCCATTTTTACATAACTATGTGTGAGCCACGTCAGCTTGAAGTCACTACTTATCTACTGACAGCTAACCTTGTTCCAAAACATTATAGTAGGCGTTTGCAGCTTTCTTTCAAGTGCGTTAAAACTAATCTAAAAGTTCTTCAGTGGTAACGAATAAATATAGAGAAACTCTCGTATGAGCTCTCAACGTCTGGTGTTATCAACAAGAACGAAATCAACCTCCTTTTTGATTCTAACAATTTTGAATTTCTAGGTAACCTACCCACTCAGAGTCATCGTCAGCATAAAGCAGAGTAATGACTTCCTGACGACCGTGTCTTTTGGTTTTGTTTCCAACTGAAAAGAATAATCTTTTGTTTGTTAAATCCTTTTCGTGCCTAGCTTCTATACCACCTGAAGAAAACTCCAGAGTTTAGCTACTGCCAGGTTGCCAAAGCCTAGACATGATCAGTCAAGATACCAGGTTTGAGTTTGAACCACGGAGCTTCTGGCCTGTAACCGAGCTATCTTGAGCCCACCCTTGAAAGGCAAATTAACAGGGCGGCAAAATTCACAATGATCTGTATCTCCGACGACCAATAACGTCCCCAGCTAAACTACCGATGCTGGTGTGGTCAAGCGGTGGATGGGTTGTTAGTTGCCTTTTGCGATCCGATGACTTCTCCTTTCAGTTCCAGTGAATCTGTGGGGCTGTTAGACGACTCTAAACCTATCATCTGCTTTCGGACGTCATGGGGCCATATCGGCCACAACTGAGTGTCAGACCGAGATAGGGAAGTCACCGAAAAGAGCCACTTCAGAAAGAACTCCTCAGACTAGACCACTTTTCTTTGATAGAAGGCATTCGGTGGAAGAGAACGCTCAGTCGAATTTCAGTCTGTGTAGTCATATCAGAGTATTGCAAGCAGGCTGAAATGACTGAGTAACATCCATGTTGATGGGAATGCCAAATATACCTTACAGTAACTTCGGGAGCATCCGTGTATGATACGGTCTTTTTATCGGTTCGTACCAATCTACTGCATGGATTGGCTTCACTGACGGGACTAAATTTCTGTTGGAAATGACCAAATCTACCTCCATCACCATAAATCGATAGGTAACTTAGACCTAGAGTATTGTGACATTTTGAGTGAAAGTTCCGTCTAAGTCGTGACTCAAGGAGCCAGTCAACACTTGATCACGTGAGTGGGAGATCAATGGGACTGTGTCCTGCCTAGATGCTGACCAGCCACCCGTGGCCAACCGGTTGATTGTTCAACCACTGAAAGGTGAGTGGTGGAAGGTTGTTTTGTTGCTGATGTTTTGCAACAAGGATGAAACAACTGCATGGTGTTTCTCGGTTTTTCAGCATACACTGGTCCCACAAACAGGGCAGAAGCTTTACTTGAAATGACCGAATCCCTTCACATTACTATCAACTAAGACAGAGTTGATAAAATTCATCTACTACTAAAAGGGCAAGCTATTAACTTACACAGAATACTTATGGTCACAATTATGTAGCAGTGGAAGGCCGGGAAACCAAAAGTAACAAGCAAGAGATGAATTAATCAGCGCAGCAAACTTGCACAAATTTCGATCAATCTGATTTTCAACTACAAAGCTTAAGAAGCTTTACAGGCCCTTACTTATGCAACGGATAATAGATCTTTATGTTGTGAAAACGTTTCGGAGTAAGGATCACCCCTCTACATAGAGCAGCTCTACACGAACACCTTCCCCTTTGGATTCATCAGAGTGTTCAGAAACATGGAGACACTCAGATTAGGCGGATACAATAGTTGCTCTTTAAGGGAGAAAATGTTAGTTTTATTCTTAGAACCCAGTCAGTTCACTGGCAACATGACGATATGCTACAGCCCAGTACCGTTCTTTCATTGGTAAACCCTCTTATAGAGCTTTAGATAGCCTCACACTAAACAGTTTTGTGGGGCACACGTACGAGTTTTCGTCCCAGACGTCGCTATCAAAAGCATGCCTTTTCAAAGATCTTCTGTGCTACCCAGGTATTAACAACCATGTGTTACTTAAACTGCCAACTTTTACCATCCGTACTTCTCTATGATTAGTCAGCATCAGAAAATTGTTTTGTCGGTCCACGTCAGTTGATCCACCAGAAGCTTGCGCTTATTCAGTAAACCACAATCAATTCACTTGAAGCCAAACTTGCGATTTTTCGATACCGATGCAAGCTCGAAATAGCTAAAATATGGGGCCTATTTGGAGCCACCAACATGACTAAGAACGATGGCATAACACCAAGCCTCTTGATCCACTTTTCAGTAAACCACGGTATTTTTTCTTAGATGTGCATGAGGAAACTCAACCGTCAAACGTTCAGTTCACCCTTAGATTCATCTGAACCACTTATGGGCAGCATAACTTTCTTCGTGGATCTTTAAACGGGATTTGGAAGAAAGTCAGGACTGTCGTGTTACAAGTTACGAAAGTCGACCGGGTTTTTCGTTGTGAGATTTTCTGCAGCTTGTTGCTACAGCGTAATGACTAAAAAGTGTTGCAAATTGTGTCACGTCCATTTAATTGGAATTCATGATGCCAAATGGTAATTTGTCCAGAAACGCACTATAAGCGTCACTTTCCACGGATGGCAGCATACAAGAGTGAAGGTGAAACTGTCATGATTTATGTTATGAATTCTTTCCAGAAGAATAGTCCAATCGTGACCTTTGAGGATATTTCAAATCAAACAAGTAAGTTCCACATTGCAGTCGTTTGCATGGTGCATCTGCAGTTTTTTGTTGCCATTCTCAATACCTCTATGAATGGATTTATCTGAGGTCTATAAACTTCCTGATGAATTTAAGTCAAAAATGGGAGCTCACAAAAAGTGCAAACAGTATCAAGATTATGTTTGAGGCCTGTTCCAATACAAAGAATTCACTGGAGATAAGCAGAGTGGTGCAGGGAGCAGCCTGCACCAGTGATTGAGCCAGCTAACACAGGTTGTCTTTCCAGGAGTAGAGCTGGCCTCGTTATCCCTCTCCGAATGACACAGTGATAAAAACCATCTACTTGTGCGGGTTGATGGCTTTTGAAAACAAAAACGCCATGCAGTTATAACACCTTAACAGCCTTTTATCACGCTTAAAAAGGAAACGAATAAGAGCTTTCTTCAGGTTAATCTTTTTGGTTGGGTATGCGGACAGTCTCTAACATCCTATTGATAACCAAGCAAAATGTTTAATGTAGTATTTAGCAGACTAAGGCGGTTGAATTTGAGACCATGTTTCCTTCCGGGAGGCTTTTTGTTAACTTATTCTTCCGCAAGCTGCCAAACGTGTCGTGTGTATCTGTGTTCTGTACTCTGTGTGCTGCACTGTCAGCTCCTGTTTCAGTCAGTTTGATGGCTTGATGATTTAGTGTTCTTGTTCAATTCAAAGTAGTCAGTTTTCGTATACTATTTAGAAAAATTCTACGTAGTCATATTTCCTTGGACGCCTTCTCACTGTATAAATCCTCAGTTATTTCTTAGGCCGGTCGACAATGTTCGCTAGCTCAATCTGCTGATGTGTACATAGATGTGGCCTGTGGCAATCCAGATGACCAACAGGACCGCCATATCCAGCTGCAGGATCTGGAATGTTAAAGTGAATTAAATATATCGCATTCTTTAAAATCTGATATTCAGATAATCCTCAACTTTAGGTGATAAACCTAAAATTAATAACTTCAAGGACGCAGCATAAGTTTGAAAAGCTGACGCATAGGCAGTGCTAATTCTTCCAGAAACGCACATTGTAAAGTGAAAATCTCATTAGAAAATCCACGATGTCTTAGCTTGTTCTACGACAGCCAAAAGGCGCTCGAAAGCTGAAAGTATATCATACAGAGGCTGGAGCAAAATCTACGCGAAAATTGAAACGACAGGTGGCTGTAACTGAGTACTCTTCATATATGAAAATTTCTAAAACCGAAACCAAGTACAACACCCCTGGAAATTCCTTATGTTAGCTAGTGGAATTAGTTTCCTGTGTGCCTGACAACACTATTCAAAGTGAAGCCATGGTAAGAATAGAAGTGCTTTTATGGGGCAGCAGTCTTATGCTAACAAAAGTTAAGCATTCCAGCATAAGACAATGGGTAAGGCCACGTAAAGACAGTACGGATACAGAAACTTTCTGTGCCTAGTAGGAGAACTGAGATACCGTCAAGTTGCTAAAGCCTAGACAAAAGCAATCGAGACACAAAGGTTAGGTTCAAATCATGGGCCTTCCGTTTACCTAAAGCCTCAAGCATTAGACCCTCCCAAGCTCAAAAAGCTAAATCTGACTTTCCCTTAGCTAGATCATGTCAGCTTTTGAAGAGATAACAAAATCTAATCAAGCTTGGATTAAGTGGGTAGTTGTCCAAGCCAAATACTCTCATGCACTGGTTCCGTTTTTTTTTGACAGTAGCTCCGATATACAGCCGGACTTAGCCAAATTTTACAGACTCTATGTATTGTAATAACTGAGCTATAAGCATCAATCTCGTTCAAGTGTTTGGTCCGCAGATACTTGCAGGAAACTTTTTGGCGATCAGAAAGCAGCAGGTGGAGCCCACCTCTACCTCAGCTCGTACCTCTATATTTTAATGGTTATTACAGATTTTCCTGCATTGATTTGCTCTCATTCTAGAAGTATTTGCAGCTGGGAAATGATTAACTTTGGTTTGATTTGCTGATAACTCAGTTACTACCTATTTCAAAGTATTCTCACAGCGAGAGCTGGTTTGTTCACTCGTTGGCTGTCTTCTTATTTATCATATACACTTTTATATGTATGTTGTACATACAGAACAAAGATGCAGCGCAGACGGTACAGAGCGCAAGCAATCCAGGAAGATATTACCTCTGACACTAGCTAACCAAAAGATGGTCGCTTATTTTCTTAATATGTCGAAAACTTTGAGTGCGCAACGGTCATGAACAATGATCTCTTAAGTAGAGAGGATTCGGTCGCTTAAGCGCCATATTTCAATGGCCCGCTGGTATTGTGATTGTTCTTTTGTGCGCGCAGTGAGTACGCCAGCAAAGCATCAGTTATTAGGACTGGGGCTACGCTTCCGTTGATTAGAGGATGATAACAGTTAGTGCTAAGTGTATTTTGGGTACTTACTCAACGTTACTTGGCATTACTGACATTGCATTACATAAAATTCAATAGACACTTTTGATTATTGGTATTCTTAAAAGAATGTTGGTCAACCTGTATTCTGAGAAACGCATTTTCCTTATTTACAGAGCTGGCAAAACATCTCAAGAAGAAGTCTCGTGAATCTAACGCTCTATTTGCTTCAACTGTCCGGATTAATGGTGATTCTAGGAGAAGAAACACAAACGCAACCAGTCAATTTTGGGTTCAAGTAGAAGGCAAGGTTGACGCCTATCTGATGAACCCCAAAAAGAGCAAAACCAATCGTGGGCTGTCGAAGTCCTTTCAGCAACCTTGTGAGTAGTTTCCTTTATGAAGGGAGACAATTCTGTTTTTAGTAGTTCACTGTACCTTGTTTGAGGCTCCAACAATGCTTTTACCGCTTCCAAATAGAAGTGTGTACAGTGCTGCCAACTCTAGCTGCTGATATAGATGGTCGAAATAAGATTGATCGTTTAAACCCACATAAATGCTTACAGTCCAAAGATAATACTCCGCTTCCAATCCTACGTTCTGTAGCAAGTATATAAAATCTTCATCCCGTCTCAAAACCTTTTATTAAACACATTAGTTTAAATTCCTTAATTTGAGTGCTTTCAATTTGCCAGAAAACCTACAATAATGGTAGATAAAATGAGAAGGGAGAAAATCCTCAGCTCTGAGGTACATGAGAGAAAAATTTCGCTACCAAGGCTTGTATTTGGTTTATTTAGTCTTACGAGACTCTCCTTTAGGAGGAAAAAACCTCAAGGAATGGCTCTGCTTAAACAACTTTACTTAAGTTCGGTCGTTGTGCAACGTTCCAGTAAATACTGAAAGGGCGGAATGAAAACGAAGTTTTTTTAGTTTTCAACTGCTCGCGCAGCCCATACCACATTTTTTAACCAAGTTTCCGTAGCTGATTAAGAAGAAAGAGCATCTAGTGATCATGTCAAATGTCCAAAGTCTTTTAAATAAGAAAGACAAATTTCATCCATATGGCTGCCACCATAAAAACATGAACAGTTTGGAAAACGCTAAAGCTGAAGCTGGGATAAAGTGGTAAGAAGCCAGATGTTGTGATTTCACAAGAAATATCCTCAGTTTCGGTATCATTTATGTGAAATGAGCGACTATACGGTCGCGGCAGAGCGTAGAATCTGCGAGGTGCTGTTGTGTTCCTGAGCCATATGTTCCATAGCTATAGACCATAAAACTACCATGCAGAACCTCAAGCCACAGGAACCCGAAGTGGAAACTTCCCATCGGTATTCTTTCTTGCTGCGATCATCTAACGCCACAATAATTTATGACTTCACACACATTGATTTACCAGAATATAGCCTATGAGGTTGCACGTGCAAAAGTAGATGTTACAAGAAATTTTCCATCTTTAAGCCAACAAAGGACTACCCCAGCCGGCGTCCTGCAAAGTTAGAACTACCATCCACTAACTTATCTTAACCACTGTGGGTTATAACGGTTCATAAACCACTGTACATCCATAGTTAGGTCCGGTTGCAAAGTCACAGTGCATATATTTTGCATCATTTCGGATTGCGAGTGGTTTCTAAAGCGTCCGGATTATGACTAACAGCCCACAACAAAGCTGTAAAACATACTCATATAGAGAAATTGGAAGAAACTGACAATCATGTATGTATCTAAAACGGTGAAGAGAATTTGTGACTCTTTGGCCCCTTGGGATAACATTCATTCATTCTGTTGAAGAATGAAGAAGAAATAATACGTCGGCATCGCACAGAATCTGAAAGCCTAGGTGAACATAGGTGACCTTCGAATGTCAGTAACCTACACAAATTATTCGTTACTGGCAAAGGACAAAAAGTAGCATGAGCTAGTGCAAACGCCAAAGTAGGCACCGAAAACTGCTTGCGTACACTTCAGCTGCTCAAGGAAAGACAAGGGTGACTGCCATTGATAATAAGTCTTGGGATGAAACCTTAATCAACGTAAACTACTTTCGCAATGAAGCCACGACATCCCCGAATGGCCATGATAGCGTCGAACCTCAAACAGCCGGAGTTGAAGGCAATTTCTGCGAGCTTCTAACAACATTAAGAAATCAGGAACAAACTGACGAACCGCATTCGTCTATGTTCGAGAAGCAAGCCTTGATCGCTACAGCACATGCTGCAACCAATCACCCTAAACTAGGTAGTTCACAGGATTGCGGTATTGAAACGGTTCTTGGACTGATTTCTGTGCCGATGAGGCTATGCTGCTCAAGCTTTAGGCTAACCAAAAGTGCTCTCTATTTATGAAATAAGCAGTAAAGTGTAAGCTCATTCGTAAGGCTGATTTTTCTGGTTTGTTTCAATCGATTTTTGTAAACCACTGGCATGCGAACCCCAAAATTATGACCAAGCAGTCAATCTTCCCCCAGAGAGATAGGCTGTATTTAATAGCGGGCTTACTTTGTGTGTTCACGCATATTTCTCTTGCGTTTAAATTCTTATTCTCCTAGCCGAGTTACCTGTAACGTTAACTTATCGGCCCTTTTATCTTTAGTGTTAGAGTTACATGCTCACCATTAAAGCGTAGAGTTATTCAAACAACTTCAAAACACAAGTAATTTAGCATAGACTTGCCGGCCTAACGCCTGACGCCACATATTGAGCCCGCTTAACGCTTTATTTAGATTAACAGGCCAAAGTTTACTGACGAACTTCTAGACCTGTGATGATACAAAGGAGCAATAAAAGGTGATAGATGTGGAAGTTGTTGACTTCAAACGAGTTCCCACCAAGCGGCTTGTACCACGCTGTCCATGTATTTTGAGAGATCATAGGCTATGAAGGGCTGAACATCAGGGTGGACCCGGTTGTTTGTAAGCCGCAAAGTAAAAGGCAGCGTTATGTTCACCGAACAGATAAAAGCCTTTAAAGTCATTCCTATTCCTGAGTGCGCAATCTTGAGCGCAAGCTGCTTATGTGGTGAACAAACTAGCCACCTTTGCTCAGGTTGCCTATCATCTGCTTGCGCTATAAACATCTGGAGAGGGTAGAAATTCTGTCAGAACCACGTGCAAATGGCACGGAAATCCTAATCTGTCAGCCAAAAGGCACCTGGAATGTGTGCAAGATACTCTGGATACTGATGAAGTAAAACGGGAGTGTATCTAGGATCTAGCACATCGTAGAATGTACTACTTCTTAGCACGAGCAACACAAAATATAAGTGTTCTCGGATATTTTACTCAAAATAAGCGCTCACGCAGTGTACTAACGACAAAGAAAGCTCCATATCCTAAGCCTGAAGTTAGCACTCTTTCGAATTCGAAATGTATCATTGTTACGTTAATCAATTAGGCATGGACAAACAATCCACCTTTCGTGCACCTAATACTTGCTGTTGAACCAAGCTGGAAGAAGAAATACCTAAATGGTAGAGAAGAAGAAGGTTGTCCATTGAGAGACTGTGTAAAAAGACGGAAGTTATTACTCTTGAATACAGACGCCATATATCCACCTTAGCAAAACAAACACTTAGAACTAGTCGGGCAGCTCCTGTTGGCTCATGTTCCAACAAGCAATTTTTAGACTGTAAGTTCAGCACAAAGATGAAACTCTCCATTTTCACTAACTCATCAGAAAAGCGAATAAGACAAGAGATGCACATTCACTAAAACTCGAAGCTTTGTCATCTTTAACCGTTTGTGGATTGACATCAAGCTAATCTTACTGCGACTGTCCTAAGACCATGAACGTTGTCCTTCATCAGTCATAATTAGGGCCATGAAATGATCCAAAATTTCAAGCCTGACCGCAGAACTTCCCTTTCGCTGTATTGAACCACAAATAACCTGTCAAACCTAATCCTACTATTGTAACCCTTAGTTAATGCGTTTGTGTTCGAAGTCACACGACTTATAAGAATAAAAAGATTTCTACATTCATCAGACTATCGCAAGACAGTACCGGCAGTCACTGTTGGGAAGCGTTGGATGCTTCCAGAAAATTCACATTTGGTTAGGATTAAGAGTGTTCCATCGCTTCACTTTTCCTCGCAGTGCTGCTTTTTCAACTGATTGTTGTCACAGATTCATGAAAACAGTTATCGATTTCAGGTGCGACGTTCAATTACCCATGGTCTCTTTAGTCACACAGGCGTGTTTTTTATGACATTTTACCCGGCTATTGTATTTTTCCGGATTTTTTAAATGCGAATTTGAGAGTCACTACAGTACTTTACATATGCGAATACACGTCTACTTATGTTTTTTTACTACCATGTTATGCCAATATATTTCGTTCCTAGTCTACTTCGGTCCTGAAGCACTGCTCATTGCTTATCCTGAACCCTTGATTACAGAAATTATCGAGAAACAAGAATTAAAATCTTTGCTATTTTCACACTGACGACCTTCAGTTCAAAATTATCATTTATTTCAAGAGCTCGCCGGTTTATGGAACCTTCACAAAACATGTGGAGAGTCTAGGCCAAAACATGGCAACAAAGGTATCCGTGCTCACGGATACTGCAATCAGCCAAAGTGCTTGATCCATACTTTGCGACCCAGCCAAACCATACGCATATTGAGCTGTCAAAATACTCAACGCTGCAAATGCGCTGACTGCAGCTGATGACTTTATATCATTGAATCGGATGAGCAAGAGTAAGGAACAAGAATGCAAACCACATCGCTGAAGAATTTATGATTGTCACAAACTAAGGACTTTTGGTTGATGCTTGGGATTGTGATCCTTTAGCTTACAAACTCCATTGTAAATTTGAGGACAGTTTGCACCCCCAGCTCAAATAACAAATATTGTTTGCTTCCTATTTCGGTTCACCGTTACCCGTATATCAAGGGTATGTTGATTCTATGTGCTACAGTTTCAATCATCGTAAATAGGAACGTCATGGAACATATAACCAGGCAATGGTATGTTCATCACTTCGGAAACTAGACAGCCATGGACTAAAGGCCATAGCTTAAACACAATCACTACTGACTGTGGGATTGGGCCATGTCTGCCAGTTTCACTAACTGCTGAGTAGCTGAGTCCCGAGGTCCCCATCCAGGAACAGCTGTCAATCCTACTGGACTCCATCCTCTTGCAAAGCTCTTATGCTAGGCCAAACTGCGCGTTTAGTAAATGCATAGAAGTGCATATAGAATGCTCCGGAATATTTTTTCTTGGAACTTGAGAACCACTGTTGTCAGGAAGTTCGTTCTGTAGTCGCTTACTCCTCCATAGTTATAACCTATAGAGGCGGACAGGTCATTCTCATCCATTGGCTTCCAAAGATAACTCGAGTTTTCATGTTAAGCTTTATATATGCATCAGATGCGCTACAGTGATATGGAATATATCGTTTAGCAGAAAACAGGATAGTCCGCGCGGTCCTAGTGCTTTATATCTATCAAAGCAATAGTCCTGCTTATGAACAATTATAGATTGTCACGCGGACATAACTTCTGATTTCTGAGGACAGGGCGGTCAAAGTCATCACGGTGTTGGCAGACGTAGAATGTATCTCATCAACTTGTTCTGCCAATATACCGACCAGTTCATGCATAGTACTTATTGCCTCTTCTGTGATTTGTTTCTCGGAATTCGGCTCTTATCTTCCGGTCCGCGGGTGCGAAAGTGTAGATTCGTTTTTGTCCAGATTTCACCCTTAGTATAAGCCATTCTCAATTGTCGGCCTTTTTACCAGTCATTACTCGCTTCTCTGATTTCCTTGTACTGTTCACAGATAAAGTCAATTTCACCGCAGTCGAAGCGGCACATTGCTCCTGATATTTTCTTCATATGCTCAAAAACTAGATTTATCTTGTGATATCGATAGAGTGCAACCTCCTTCCTCTTATACTCATGGATATCGGTTAGCTCTTAACTTAGTTTCAATGCTGAAACTACAAGCGGTTTTCTGCCAGCTTTGTAGCACTTGTATACTGCTCTTTTTCATGCTCAGTATCATCGTTTTTCCACCATTATCAGTTACATCGCTGTACAAAGGTTTGTTTTACTGAAATACAACCGCTACCACCCGCTCGTTGGCTCCAACGTGACTTTGAGACTTTTGCTGAGTGACTGTTGTTGTGACTGCCGGTTGGCTATATTTGACCGCTGCTAACACTAAACGTGAACAACATTTCAGCTGCAAACACTGGGCTAATATATTCACGCTTGTGGAATAATATTTCGACCACCGGGGATCCGGGATACCAGGAAGATAGAAATATTCTTGGTGCGGTGGTTCAACGGAATACGCAACTATGGAATCTCCTATTTTGAACTGTGAGTCAAGATTCACTTGGATTTTTCTCCTTGTTACTTTGTACCTAGCTTACATTAGTAATTTGCTCTGTTCACTAGAAATTCCATTGTGCCGAACATGAGGTTTCCTTTCCCTTATCGCTCAAGTCCGTTTTCTGCTGTGAAAAGGCACCGCACAGATGTTCCGTTTCAAGATTAAATGAGCATAATACTAGCAGAATACTGTTCTTTTCTGAAACCAACAACCTCTTGGTATGTTTGAAAACTTACCGAGTTATAGACGTCGCCATTCGGATTTCTACATGAATCAGGAATAGGTCCACTTTTAGTGGTATCCCATGTACCGTTCGCACCGCAACATTGTAACTGAAAATGCTTTTCTATGGAATAATAGTAAAAATTACCTCCCTCTGTACCAGGTTGATGAAGTTGTCATAGTGCGAAGATTCTTTGCCATAAAATTCATAGGCTTGACTAGTTATGGATGACACATAATTTTGAACCTTATCCCCGAAAACGAACGCAGCGATTCCCACGCCCACTCCAGCAATTATAAATATCGCGAGCAAGAACATGTACTAAAATTTCAAAAACAGATTATACAATACTCACCAAGACAAGACAGCATTTATTCTCCCTGCATGCACCACAAAAACCCAAAGTGCCAAGGATTGATAAGAAACACCCAAGCGCAATTATAAAATAAATGAGTGCCTGGAACTCCGCATTCTCCGTTCCAAGAAACTTTCTCAGATTCATCAGAGCTAGAATTCCAACAACTAATAATGCTATTCCGCAGCACTACGGAAATTTTGTTCGCTACAAAATTTTTAAGTAAAAGATAACCTACGACTGCAAGAAAATTCAGCGCAATCAACAGAAACTTTAGAAACTTATGACCATAGCTTAAATTCGCCATTGTCGTTGGACGCGAAAAATTGGTTCTAATTTATTCCTGTTTCAAATATGAACCGTTTATTTAGGCCTGTACATCTATGCGGAATAAGTCCTTCAGTTCAGGGTAGGATAAAGGCATTAGATTTGTGGACAAAAAAAACAGTCGTCCAAATCCTCCCACTGAAGGCTGCAGATTTAGCCCTGGATGTTCCGACGATTGAAGGAACTTTCAAATCAGTTAGCTGTTGATCATTTAGCCGTTGACATTTTCACGGAATTCGCTAGTCGGCTTGCTGGACCAACTATCGCACAATAGGCAGCCAGTAAACCCAACAAATTCCAAACCACTTTCCGTTTTCCGCTGTTGATGGTGGCAACTATTGATTCAGAACCAGAAACATACGTGTGGATTCACTCTAATTGTCAAAGTTCCGTCCACAGCCTTCTCACTTCTGTTCAATAGCTTCCCATTCTTTCGGTCGTGTTATTGAGATGCTTTACGTAGTGCCCAAAAAGCTTTCATTTTTCGCCCTCACCCCTCTACGCCACTACCCATCGTCGGAATCCATCGTTCAAATGGCAAGTTGACGAAGTCCCGCCCAATTAAACACCACGTTAACCAAGTCCATGACAGAGTATTGCAACTGAATCCACGTTAACCATCGTTATCAGGAGCGCTTCCCGAGCACTGTTAAGCCGATGATTTAAAAAGTCTCCTTTTACTGTGGTACCAGTTGGGGACAATCAGTCACCTCGTCCAAAAAGCATGTGAGGTCTATGGGAAGGTGGCCCTTAAGAAAGCCAAGCTGATAAAGTGCCAATTGGTAGCTTCAGCCATTTGATCACTTGAGTGGCACAGGTATATCTCTTAGATCAGTTTGTTCACAGATCCTTACCACAACTTGCAGACAGCGCCCACACTTTCTCCTCCCGACAAAACAGAAAGCTGCAAGTTCCGGAGACTGATGACCATGTTCGATAGTCTGAGTTTCGCGGACAGCGAGCAAGTAGACAGTTGCCGGGCCTTAAACGATCTCCAATACGCCAAATATTGTTGCGTTGTTCCAGAGAATTCAGCTTTTGTGTAACTAAGGGAGATGTGACAGAAACTAACTGGATCTGTCCAGGCTACGCGATAGCTCTGAGGAACCTAGGTCTGGGATTCTAACCTGTTAGCATAAGTACCCTTCAGTTCGTTATTCGCGCAGCCGATCTGAAATACTTCCCCCCGGGTACGCAAAAAGGCCACGGCCTCTCCACAGTCCACAAGTAGGCAAAAATTTGTTAAGCATTTTGCGCTGAGATTTTTTAACCTCTCCTAGTATCTGATTGTCTAATTGTTTCAAACGCATCTCAAGTTGACGCAAAAATTCACTCCTGGTGGGATGTAGTGTGGCGCTAATTTAAGATCGATACTACAAGATTCCTTCCGCCTGCCTCTATGAGCAAAATCACAAACCAATACCAACAGGAAAACAGGTGGGTTCACTGGCTCTTATTAGGGGTTGCCATTATTTAAGCCATTGTGCAACAATACCTATACGGTCTTTTGAAGCGAAGGGGTCTTCTTTATTCCCGACATGGATTGATGTCATGTTGAGTGTTAACCACTGACGCAGAATGTAAGCGTTTAAAACTGGACGGATACTATGTGGCAACCCTGAAAGAATATGCAAGTGTTTGTATCCTTCACTGAGTATCCAGTGGAACCCGCTTTGTGGAGCTGAACGGGCTCTCAACCTGACTTGGTGCTAGCAGTCTGACACCGTTCGCTAAGACACATCAGAAGTAGTCTGATTTTCAATATATTTGACCTGGTGGGTACACATGAGCAAGTGGTCAGGCGTGACTTTCGGTTTGCCTACCGAGCGGAAATGTTTTGGGGGAATCAGGCGCCAGTCATATTTTGAATACCACTGGCGCATGCCCAAAAGTTCGCTCCGGATTCCTCAATGGATTTATTAAAATTATCAAAATGTATGCAAATTTCGAGCTTCTCCTCACGCCGCTTACGAAGTTTGGGAACGAAATCGGACCAGTGGTGGCCGCACCAGGGTACACCTAAATTTTCGAACTTCTTGTTTTATGATCAAAACGTCCCGCGTTTTTGTTTAAAACATTCAGGAGGAGAACGGAAGCATCAAGAGTGAATCCTTATTCTGAACTTGCCAAATGAGGCTCAAGTCATCTGCTGACTTTATCATGGCATGTGAAGACCAATCTCTTCACTTCCAAACGTCGGCATTCATCCGTCAGAGAAGGGACACGGCCTGAATACAACTGCAATCGCTACTTTTGTTCAGTATAATTTGGTAGCCCAAATCTAAAATATCCTCTTTGCGTTCGCTCCAAGATGTTGGCGACCCGCCGTTAAGCCCAGTGATTCATGTATTTTTTACGGATACCGCTGACTTTAAAAGACATCAGGGATTCTCTACATCTCTCGCGGTATTTTCATCCTTCTTTTCCACCAAGGCGCAGGGTTTTCGTGTGAGAAATTTTTGAAAATATGGGCGCTTTAAAAATGGCGACAACCTTCTTCTGATGACGCTCGGTGGCAGAGTTGTCATATTCGTTCTCTCTATATTACACCTTTATCTCTGCATCGACGCGGAGACTTTGTTTCTTTTAATTTGAACCCAAGTTTGCACGTCCCGACAGCCGCCCCCTATGTCCATAAGGTGCACAGCTTTCAAAAATTTTCCTGCGACGCGAAACCCAATATGTCAGGCGTTCTTCCCAGCCTCCATCAAATTAGTGTGAGCTTAATATGGGCTGAGTAACGCCAAAACTCTATAAAGGTCTAACTGAGTGATCCATCCTAAGCGCTTCCTCCGACGCAAACCACTTCCAGCGAAATGGAAACGCATTGGTGGCTTGTTCAGACCATCGGGCTTGAGGGGGCGTTCTTCTCGCTCCCCAGGTAAGTGTGGCCTCACGCTATAGGCAAACCATTGCCGGGGTCTTTTTTGATAATGAACGATGCAGGATGTGCGTTGCGCAACACAACTCGCAATTAAACCTCCACACCGGCCAGTGCCTCGTTTAGTTTATTGACACATTGGAGGATATCTAGGTCATCGTTAGAGGCGTCGGCAAAGCTCTCCGTGATATAAATTACTAGACCTTCAGAAAGACCCATTTCCAGCATCTCGAGAGCTAAAAGCCTGCTGATGAAGGTCGAAAGCGATATCGTTTGAACTCCTCAAAATGATGGGCACTCTCTTTTCACCAGCACCGGAGCATTGTTTGGCTGATACCAAAGTTCTGACTTGATACTCCCCAACCTGATACATTCCTGACAAATACTGAGAACATGCTAAAGCCATTCTAGAGCCCTTCATACCCAAAAACTCATTTTTCCGAAGTAACCCCTCGGCCCCACGCTTAATACTTGTCATACTCACCAGCTTAACTCAACTTCCTGTGACCCCCTCATTCAGAGAAACATTTGATAACTCCAGCAGCAGGCTTTCAATTCCAAAAATGGACCAGATGCCACTAACATCCTTTGTCCAACACTGCTGGGACTGAAGGGAAATAGCATTCCCGTTCCACGCCTCTATAATCACGGTTTGTCCTTATTTAGCTGGAACTCCTACTACTTCACTTACTTAATTCTCGGATTGCTTTTAGGTTCTACCACCGTACCTTTAAAAGCCGAATATCCCAAGCGTGACTGCATATATCTCTGTGCTTGGTCCTAATACTCACAACTTAACGCTTCGTCTTTAGCGTCTTTGAGCTACCTGCCACCCCAGGAATCGAGGATCGACTATTGAACGTTTTATTAGGCCTATCCCCAGACGGCACCTACACCACATCAAACCTCCACGAAACATGCAAGTGAAGTCATTCTAGGATGCGATTGCACCAACATCTTGAAACTATCAAGCTGCCCAAGCCTAGCAGAAGCAGCTGAGTTAATGAGGTTGTGTTCGAACCAAAAAATTGCGATCAGTATCTTTGAGCCTTGTTCATTGAGCCATCTCCGGCTTCTTGGCAGCCCACATGGTCTTCAGTCATCTGAATTTTACGAGTGCAATTCAGCTCACCCCACATATCATGAGGTCGGTTTGATTATCTACTAAACTCGTACACCGCTCTCCATTACCGCCAGATGAAACTGATGATTTTACCTGGCCTTTTGCGATGGTTATTAAACGTGAAAGCGAAGCTTTCATACTTCAAGACGACCCTATCACCGACATTGCCCCTAACCCACAAAATGTAATTTCGAACAGCGCCCATCAAACTTTAACACTGGTGTCATAGGCAAGATTACCAGCAGCTCGCCACTGAAAAAGAGTGACCATGCCGTCGTATCCTGGGATATCTTGTGAAAGTAGCGATATACTTCATAAACGCCCCTGCTCCTTGCACAACACACTTGTTATTAAACCATAACTGGAAATCATGTGGAATCGGCAAGCTGGTCAATCATCAAATCTGCCCCCGTGGGCGACCTAAAGAACAGGATATAGTTTCACACCTCACAAGCAAAGAAACCCCTTATCTCACCTTACAGGCCGTGACGCAAATGAGAGGGAAGCTCCTTGAGTGCGTCCGCAAATGACTGAACAGTAATTCCACTATATGGGAGGGTGTTTCGGAGCAAACCGCAACGGGGAATCAGAAATCAATGTCGCCCTCGAACGCAAAAATGTCCTTACAGCAAAGTGACATTGACGATAAAACGTGACAAGAATACTGCCTGCAAATGAGCCACTCTAGTGCTACTTCTCCGGCATCTCAGTAATGTTATAAAGACCAAATCCTCTTCATTGCATACACAAACACGGAAAGGCCCTGTCACTCTCAGACCACATGGTACCAACAAGACCTTGCCAATATCTGCGCAGTCTGGCTTTGACGCCAAAGGTTCCTGAAGACCCGCACTCCAGGCGTCAGGTGACCTAAATGATCAAATTCCCTATCCGAAGTCCACTTTCCCTGACCTGATGGTCTTCCAAGATAGCATGCGCCCAAAAATGTCCGATAGTGTCGGCCTGAAAATCTTCATATTGGCTGCTGTTTTTCTTCTTCCATAGTGTCCTTTCTTTCCCCTTGAAGTATGCATGTATTCAACAAAAAAAACCAGACGGGTGGCCACCACGGCCAAAACGATCAATGCGCCTTTAGCTCAGTTGAATATTATTCGAACTGATGGAAAACGTTGTAGACAACCGATTATGTCAGAAAAGGGTTTTGTGCGTATATCGGTATAACCAGACGAACTAGAAATCCAGGATTCAGCGAAGCGTATTAACCGGCACGAATGTATTCGAATTGGCGAATATGTCCAGCATATGGAATATTAAAACAAGAGAATAATGAATAGAGCAACGAATAGAGTATCAGTCATGTACATCACATCCGCCACACATTAAATGAGCGTGTGGGTGTTTATAGTCCAGTGGTGGTCTTGACCGCAATCTTTCGGATCTTCTCGGAATGGAAACTTCAGACTGTTCACAGGTTGTGTTCTTCAGATACGTTTTGTACAGATACCAGAAGATCATCTACAAAGGACTCATTGGTATTTGAAACAGCAGGGTTGCCGTCAACAGACTGACCTCTGGTATTGAACTCAAACTTGTCAATGTGTCTCCGATGACAAGAGAGATCATCCAGATCGAGAATTGTGACCGTTCGTTTACCATTTGATTAAAGTACTATTCCTGCAGCAGGTCGTAAATCATTACCCTTGAAAAATGTAACATCAGCCGTTTTGGCACAGTCAAGACTTGTACGCAACGAGCGAGATTTAAATAGAAGCGTGGGACTCTTCCCAGTAACGGAATGAACGGCGTTCCTGTATTCCCTCTTAGGAAATTATCAATCCCACGTCCAATTCCACAAAGGTAGTAGGAGAAAGTGAAATAATGGCAGACTTAAACGTTCAAACAAAATTTTCAGCAAGTTCACTCGACTGGGCATGTCGCGGAGCAGTAAACATGTGTCGATATCCAAGACCCTTCAACCACAACTCAAGGAATTTTGCAGTGGAGTGTGTGCCGTTAATATCCAAGACCTTCAACCACAACTCAAGGAATTTTGCAGTGGAGTGTGTGCCGTTATCAGTGACCAAAACAGTTGGTGCACCTCCATGGGTGAATACCTTCCTCAACGCTTGCTGAGTGAATTCGGCACCTGGGGACTTAGCCAAAAAAAACTTCAGGCCAACGTGAATATGCGTGGATAACGACTAAGGCATAGTATTTGCCGAGAAAAGGACCACAGTAGTCGGCCTGAACTCGTCGAAACGCTTGACGAACAGGCTCATGCAAGCCAAATGGAACAATTCGTCTCCTGGGTGTTTGCATGCCACCTGTAGACTTAGGACATTTGGGAATCGGTTGTTTGATTTCATTCTCATTCACAGACGTCGGTAAGGTGATACTGGTTTGCAGTGAGCGCAGGACTTTGAGTCCGACAATCGATGGTCCCGACGTTGAGACCAAGAAATTACAATCGATAGAGGTACCTTGGGGTAACCTCACAGGGATCGTGCAACTACCAACTAAAGGTACAGAATGTCCAGTGATACCGCGAATGTTAACATCTTTAGGCACTATCACGGGACTGGGGTAGAATGCAGTTAGAGCTGATTGTGGAATGATGGACTCAA